>NW_026294458.1:18793353-19058353 GCF_007827085.1 Peromyscus californicus insignis | reverse complement strand
TATATGTCTTCTCATCCTCCCTGAACTTAACCCTTTGTGAACTAATGTCTGACACAATAATTTTTTTTCTTCAAGAATCCATGTAAGGTCTAGATTGGTACCAAACTTCTTCTCTGTCCTTCTGTCTTGTGGGTGAAGCCAGGGTTCTATTTCATGCCCAGACTCATTTCCAATCCTTGTTTCCCCCCTAAATTTTATCTGGCAACCCAATTTTCTCAAGCAGCTGCCCTCTTGAGTCCTGGGATATCACTAGACCAAGTCCTCACAGAAACCCACCCCTTACCTCTCCCCTGTCTGTAGCATTGCTACCCCCTCCTTCAGTCACACAACGTGAATCACTTCCCATCAATCTACCTCATTGTCCCATGTCCTCCACCCATTTCCTGGTCATAATTTACTTCCTGATCCTCTTTTCTTAGAGAAGCATCCTATCCTCAAACCTCAGGCTGCTGACTGGGTTCTACTATTCTCGTGCAACTGTTCAGACTTCTGAGCTCACTCCGTTCCACAGCATCCATCACTACCTCTAGCCCAACTATAAGGATATAATCCCGCTTCAAACAATATACCACTCCCGACTTCCCACAGCAACTGCACTATTTGATCCCATTCTAAGCCCTCTCTATGCACCCATATAAGGACAATTTTCCTAATTCCTAACATATCCAGCACCAGGAGGCTTTAGTTTAGCCCTCCCAGCACATCTTAGTGAACTGAGTGGCCTTGTGTAGCTAAAATGTGAACTCTGACAAACTGCACACTGCTTTATCCACTGTGTGTTCACTGAGTCATGACCAGACATGCCACACTAATGACAAGGGACAGACTGAATGGTACATTTACCTATCATGGCATTTCTAGATGCAAGGATAGTAGAAGAGAAACTGATAGATGCAAGAGAGCAGAAGGGTTTGAAATAAATTATGGAATGCAAGTCTAGAAAGTAATTCCGTGGACATCGAGATAGGAAGATAGCTCAGTGGATAGACAGGGTGTTATGCAAGCATCAAGGCCTACATTCTGATCCCCAACACCCAAGTAAAGAGTCAGGTCTGGTGGCACACTCCTATAACCCCAGTGCTGAGTACCAGGGACAGGTGGATTCCAGGGGGCAAGCAGGCTAGCTGGTTTAGTCAAAATGGGAAATTCCAATCTCAATAAGAGACCATGCCTCAAAACATAAAGTGGAGAGCAATAGAGAGGACACCCAGTGTCAACCTCCAGTTGGGATGTGTTCACCACCTCCCCCCATGCATAAACAATGCATACATCACACACACGCACACACACGCACACACACACACACACACACACACACACACACACACACACACACAATAAACACATACATACAATTTCTTAACATTTGAGTGACAGTGGGGGCATGGGGATACTGGGGGTCTTCTCCCATCTTGTGAGATACACACCAGTGAGCAGAATACTAACATCTGAGGAGTTCAGCTCCAGCAAACATCTATCCCCTGTACTCACTTGTTTTATAACCAGCCTGATCCATTTCAGCCTCTATGTTGTGAAAGAACACAACTCATAGTTCTCTCAGGAGAGCAATAGGAACAAATCAGCTGATATTTACCAAAGCATCTGAAAGCGAGCTGCACTGAATGGCTTCACACATCTATTTCCTCCTTCAGGGACTCCAGTTTGCACTTACTACAAAGTGCAAGGGGTTCCTTCTCCTTGAGAAGTTATGGTTTTTCTTGGAAAAGGGGAGCGATAGTAGAAAAGCAGATCCTGCCTTCAAACCCCACTTGGAGGCTGAACTGAACACACATATTTTTCTTACTAAGTCATTGCACAGTGAGCTTTCACTTGTCTGTGTGAGGGAAAAGCTTCTAAATAATGAAACACACTGCCAGGGTGTTGGCCAGAGCACTCTGTTTTACCCCCAACAAGTAAATACCAGTGCATTTTGTTACTATTCTGTTCTAAGGACCAAGATGCTAAAATAATATTAGATGGCTTTATCAATAATCCCATGGTATGTTCTCCCATGGGCGTGGCATGCTCTGACTGCTGCCCTGTTAGTTCTCAGACACTATCACACATTCCACAATTTAAGAAGTGTTTACAAGTGTAAATATTTGCAGAGCACCTTATAACTAGAAAGTCTCTTCTTAGTGATTCTAGTCCCCTTAGTTCTCAACAAAACTCAGAGGATAACCATCATCTCTTCTCTGAAATGAAGGAAAATCAAGTTTGAAAATTTGTTCACTTCCCAGGACAATACCATGGCAAATGCCATAACACAAATTGGACATCTTTAAACAGTAAAAATATATTCTATCCCAGTCATCGAAAAAGATGAATATAAAACAAAGTGCTGGCAGAGTGGGTTCCTTCTTGACTCTAGAATCTAGAGGCGATTCTGTTCTGTACCCAGCTTCTGCCTTCTGGAGATTTCTACACATTCCTAGTGTCTTTGGCTTGTGGGCACATCACTCAAATCTCTGCCTTCATCTTCACAACATGTTTTCTCTGTGCCCTTTTCTTACAAGCACACTAGTCATTGAATCTAGAGCTAATGCCTATCTACTGTGGTAAAGCCCTATCCCAAATGAGGTCATATGTTAAAGTCATGAGTGAATGGGAATTCTGTGTGATCAAAACTCACTACCAAACAACAGTTGATCAGTTTCAGAATTGGATGATAAATCATGGAATGAGGACTCAAATTTAGGTTTTTCTCAATCCCATCTAAATCCTGTCATAGGTTGGACCCTCTGGGTATATACTGGCATCATTCTGCCTCACCTTGGCAAAGAGTTCCTGCTTCATTCAATAGCTTCCAAGCTAGAGCAATTTGCACAGAATTGAACATGGTGGCTGTTACCTCTGACAACAGGTGGTGGCCACTGTCAGCAGCTTCTCTTACATCCCAGTATCGCTTCTTGCACCATATTTTCAATCAATAGGTATTGTATAAGTTTCTTTTCATCTATCTTAGAATGCTTTACAGCCTTGTTTCTTCTCCTACAGTGACTTTCTTTCAGTCCAGACATGCATACTCAAAATATAAGTGTAAATGAATATCAGAAGGTCCAGGACAGATACAGATGCTCACCCCACTTCTTGATGAGCTGCTTTAGGCTGATTCTAATCAACATCTAATTTTTGTCGTAGCTTATTCTCCCCCATTCCCCTTTCTTTGTCTCACTTCTTTTTTATTTTCCTTTCCTCTTCCCCGTCCTCCTTTTCTTCTTTCTTTCTATAAATTCACACATATATGTTTATTTTTTTAATATTTGAAAACTGGACCTGTACTAGATATGTATGGACTTTTTATAATCACTGTTCCCTAGACAATACAACACAACTATTAATATAATATTTAGATTGTAGGACACATTTTAAGTAACCTAAAGACAATATAAACATAGAGCAGGATGAGCAGCTTATTATGTACAAACATCATGCCGTCTTGTACCAGGGATTTCAGAATCTATAGATGTGAGTATCGGCAAAAGTCCTGGAACCGATGCCTCATGCATTCTGGGGGAAACAGTATACTCATGTGCAACACGGTTAGATATATACACACATGCATTCACATGCATATCCAGCCTCAAACACCAAAATTAACATCATCATAGGAAAGATCATAGCTTCCCACTGCTGAGTGTCTATTACAATAAACTTTATGAAGAGGATGCCTAATGAATCATTGATAAATGATGTCATACATTTAAATAAGTTGAGATTTTTTCCATACAGTGATATATTTATGAAGAAAAACATCATGAAGATTTAAAAGAATAACCGTTTTTAAATATAAGCTCACCGTTAGTAAAGGAGTGGGTGTGGGTCTCATAAGTGAGCACATGTGCTCCACACCAAGTGTCTTCCTCAATCACGTCTCCACCTTATATTTTTGAGGCACAGTCTCTCTTTAGACCTGGATAGCATCCATTGGTTATGCTGGCTGGCCACAGGTCCCAAGGATCTTCTCTCTGCCTCCCGGGTGCTGGCAGGACAGACACCTGCAGGACATGCAGCTTTCACGGCGGAGCCTGAGGCCTCATGCTTGCACCTGAGCACTTTACTGACGGACTCCTCTCCTCATCCTTGACAATTATCTCTTAAATAACATAATCTATTACCACAATCACAAATAATCACAAAGTGTCCTCATAGTCTAAAACACCAGTCAAATGACTTGTTTTTGTGAGATGTCCAAAGCACCTGGCCCCATGCTTCAGAGTGTAGAAGGCTTGAACTTTTCTCATTGTTTCCTAAGTCTACTCATTTTTTCTAAAACATTGTAATTGAAATATAATACTTTCGGACCTTTATTTCTGTGTACAGTTTCTAAATACCAATGATAGTCTACATAGATTCTAAATTATAGAAATGAGGTAACAGCATTATTCTAGCAAGTGTTCCAAGCTACCACTGAGGCGATTCTTTTAGTTTTCTTTGCTAATTCACCAAATATATATTGAATTTGTATCAAATGGCACATATTACTATTTTTCCTAGTCTGCTTGTACTCTTATGGGTCTATGACACACAGAATAAATAACTCTATTCTCAATAAGAGAGAGAATTTTACTTGTCGTGTCCTGCCCCGCCAGTGTCCTTGTTTGTCTGTCCTGTAGGTCCTACTTACTAACTTTAATTAGAGACAAACCTTGTTTCCATATCCCTTAAGGCATTTTCTAGAGAACAAATCATTAGTTTTTATACATGTTTACACATACTTAAATTGTACACAGAAATAAAGCTCCCAGTACCCTGCCATCCACTAATCCAAGATTTATGAAATAGTAATGTTTTCACTACTTTGATTATGTACATGTCCATATCTAATGAAGAAAGATAAACAGAGAGATGTTAATGCTGTATGAAAATTGACTGAAAGGCCACTTTGAATTCAGGCATATGATATTATCTGCAAGGTTTACAAAATTATTGGGTTTTAGAACAAAACTTAGTTTCTAAAAATCTTCAATCTCTATTTAATAATGGAATTGAATGTTGAATACATCGTGTGATATGTACTGTCTATAACCAGCAAACCTGGCTATGTGATGGGACACCTTGTGCAGCCTAGATGCAGGAGGAGGGGCTTGGGCCTGCCTCAAATAAATGTACCAGGTTCTGTTGACTCCTCATGCAGGCCTTTGCCTTGGAGGAGGTGGGAATGGGGGGTGGGTTAAGGGAGAAGGCTGGGGAGCAGGAGGTGGGAGGAGAGGGGGATCTGTGGTTGGTATGTAAAACGAATACAAAATTTCTTAATAATAAAAAAGAAAAATGGCTATGTAATTAAAATACTAGATATTCAATAAAGTAGTATATTTCTGTTAAAAAAAGAAATATAATACTTTCTCCTTTCCTCCCTCTACCTTTCCTATGTCCCCCTACTCTCAAGTTAATGACCTCTTCTATTATTATTATTATTTGAGCATATATATATATATATATATATATATATATATATATCCCACTGAGTCAGATTTTGTTGCTTATGTTGAACATTCTTTTCAAGTACTTTTTCTGACTCTTCCTCTAAACTAAGCCTTCTTGTGTCTAAAGAACATCATTATGAGGCTCAGTCTGAGAGAGAGAGAGAGAGAGAGAGAGAGAGAGAGAGAGAGAGAATTGATGTGCTGTTGCCTGCTGAGTCTTTCTCTACTAAAATGTAACTTAGCCATGTTGGTCAACATGGTGACTTCCTGAGGCTTTGTACTAATGACTCAGGTGCTAAGGAGAACTTCAAAAATGTTAAAAAGAAAAAAAAAAAGTAGGCCTCTTCCAAAAATCCATGCTTGATTAATTCCAAATTAAAAGCAGAAATGGAAATTAAGACAGATCCAGTCTGGCCGTGGTGTTAGGAAGGATACCAGCAGTGAAAAGAGGGTTGCTGCTTAGGATCAGGGAAGGGAGGCAGAGGCTGATTCGACTGCACAGCATCATAGAATCACCTAGGAAACCATCTTTCACCCAAGCATCCTTCCAAACAACGGATAACTAAGGCTGCAGTTGATGAACAGCTGTTTCCTTCACTCTTTGCATTACATCTCTCCTACCCCTGATCCTCTGGAGAAGGCAATGGCTGTCTTGCTACACACTGACAATGCTTTTGGCTGGCTCTGTGATGACACTTTGGCAGTGCCAAGTTCTTTCTTCTGAGGATGTCTCTCCCTTGGCCACCAGCAGGTAGGCTGCCTGATATTTCTCTTAGCGCTTTTGCTCCTATTTCCTTTCAGCTTAAATACTCAGAGGAAGTATTGAAGTGCTCAGAGGAAGACAACAACACTGTCATAGCTTCCTCTGCGGTGCACCTTAGCACGGGGCCCTGATTCTCTGGGTGTCATTACCCCCAGTGTCATCACCCACATATGGACATTGCATTCTGGCTCTGGAACCTGGTTGTCTGTTAATCTTCTCCTCTGCAATTGCAGCTTCCTAACTGTACCCTTCAGGGAGTGGACACTCTTGTTCTAGGATGGTTTCCTCCTGCTCATAAATGGAGCCTATTTTATCCTTTTAAAGTCATCTTTTAGCCTGGAGTCTAATGTAAGGTAAATATTCATGATATTAATAAATACTGTTGGGAATGCTAAATAAACAAGAGATTGAGCTTACCTATGAAGGTTCTCCTGTTGTTGATAACTGGGATTTCAGAAATGAGAGGGACCTTAAACACACATCCTAAACATCAGGACATTGAGACGCACACAGGGAGCAGTGCTTGCCCGCATTCTCAGGTAAGTCAATGACAGGGCCTGGGATGGATTCCTCAAGGAAAGGCTTTCCACTTCATCCCCTGCTTTTCTCAGATGCTCCTATATAACCAGCATGCTATCGGCTTTACATGGTGGCCAACAGTCAGGCCAAGGACCCTCTTCATTATACCAACAATAGGGAGTGGGTCCTGGCACACTATCAGTGCAGACCATGACCACAGCATCCTAAAAAGCACTGCCTTTCGGATATGCAGTTTCACATGTCACATGGAGTATGAAGAGTATTGTCATTTTTCACAGTAGTAGATCTAAGAGTGAGTATTAGCACCTCAAAAACTTCCATATCCCTTCCCAAGCTCTTATTCTTTCTCAAATATTTCATTACTAACTGATCATATAGATATGCTAACAAATGTCACTATATACGCATATTATATATAAACAGATTGTACAGTATGCTGTGTATATTCTATTTTGTGCAGAATCTGAAAGTGCAAGCCTGGTTTTTAACATTTGCTTCTGAAATTATTTCAGGGGGTCAGAACTATGAAATCTTCATAGCAGAAGGAGAAATAAGCTCCGAAACTGGCATTTTCAAGCCTCTACCTTATGAACTATGAAGTGCTAATACAGCAAAACTTGTGAGTCAAGGCACTGCCCAGGACACTCGGCGCCCCGCCAGATATAGCGTAGCTCTTCTTGGTTCAGCCATGCATATGTGACTAGACAATTCTAGAGACTGGCAGTAAGAGCTGGTTACACCTAGTACTTGTCAAGGAGTAAAATACTGAGAAAATATATGGCAGGTAACTTGTTGAGTAGCATCAATATATGCACCTTCCAAGGGCTATTTATTGACTGATTTCCCCCTTTTTTTTTCATTTAACAGCACTTCTGTAGTACAGAAGCCTCAAGAATTATACTTGTCCTAGAGCCTAGAATTAAAGTCCTCAGGAAATATTTTATAGGTGTGTGTGTGTGTGTGTGTGTGTGTGTGTGTGTGTGTGTGTGTGTGTGTGTGTGTGTGTGTTTTGATATGTCAACTTGAATTGAAATGCAAGTTCACTGAATGCCAGTACTGGAAACAATCTTTTGGGTTACTAGATGAAAGAATTTTCTAACAACAAAATTCTTTAGATGCACATTTGAAAAGAACCTTGAAATGTGGAAGAGAAATAATGAATATAGTCTATAGGCATGAACGCTGCCATGTTTATTGGAAAATAATTATTGGTAGAAACCTTGATATATCTGTCATTAGCCTTAGATTCCAAGGAGCAGCATCTGAAAATCAATGATGTAATAATTTTTACCAGGAGCCTGAGATTTGGGGAGAGAAGAAACTTACTAAGAAAGCGAAGAATTGAACTTCTATAGAGGTAGCTATCCAACAATTTTATGTCCTTTCTAGTATAATATGTGGTTGACTTTCACAGTTTTGTAAGTAGGAATTAAATGGCTTCACATCTCATAATCATATTTCCTTCTGAACTAAATTGTATATTGTGGAAGCAGGAGTTGGGACAGATATTAAATGGCTCTAATCTATACCACAATGTTGTCCTACATAAAAGGTCAATTACAACCATTAAATACAACTATTGTTTTTCATCCCACAAGACATCATTTAACATCTCTAAAATTATTAAAATTGTTAAAAATCACCTTATCTTAGCTGGTAAATATTACCATATTCTTTTTATACTTAGACAAAATTACTGTTAAATACTAATAAATTGTGTGATGCTTTAACAGAATGTGCAGCATCTAAGTTAACTAATGATCCTGGGTGTGGAAGGAAGGAGGGGAAGAATTCATTACAATGTTACCTGTAGCTTCATGTGCCCTACAAACAAAGTTAAATGCCAGCTTCTTTCAGAATTACTGCCATTATATACTAAAAATGATGTGCCTATTGAGAAATAATAAACAGTAATAGCTCCTAGCATTGAATAATACCTTTTATTCACAGCTTTGAAAGTTCTTCACAAGTATTAAATAATTAAGTTAGTCACATGCCCACAAAGTAGGCATTAGGTTTCTTGTTTTATAGATGTGTTCATTTACTGTAGTATGAATTACAACCCAAGTTTGCTGTATTTGAATAAGAAAAATTACACTGAAACATACCATTTGCAGATCCAATTTACAATTTTATTTTAAAATGGGCAAAGAATCTAACTAGACTTTATCTAAGGAGAATAGCAAATAGCAAACAGCAAAGAGCTATGAGAAGACATGTTCAGCATCCTTACTCAACAGAGAAAGGCATGTCAAAACCACAGTAAGATATCACCTCAAATCAATTAAACATTAATAAAAGCTAGCAAATAATAAGTGTTGACAAGGATGTGAGGAAGGAGACCCGAACACTCTCGGTGGGAATGTGGATTGGCAAAGCCACTACAGATAACAGCAAGGACCTCATAAAGAAATTTAAAGTTGAACTGCCATAGCACCAAGTAATCCTGTTTTTAGACATACATCCAAAGAAAATGCAATGTCTACATTGTAAAGAAATCTGTAATCTCCCGAGAATTCAGCATTCACAATAGCCAAGATATGGAAATAACTCAAGCATCTGCTGATGCACAAATGGGTCCAGAAATTGCTACTTAGACCTATCTGTAACAGTGTCATCCATCCTTTAAAAGGAGAGTCTGCCACTTGCTACAACCTAAATGGAAACTGAGGATAACAGACTGGAATAAGCCAGAGAAAGATCCACACTGTATGATACTTGTATTTGGGATTATGTGAGATTGCTTATTTGGTTTCAACTGTTAATTCACAGAAACAGAGAATAAGCATGATTACCAAGTACAGAGAGGAGGAGAAGGATGCTGCAGGATATAAGCCAAGAGTTGTCCGGTAGTAGATAGAATAGTGAACAGAAAGAACAGTGAATCTAGAGATCTAATTTTCAACCTGAAAAGACACTTCAACAAAATTCTATTGAGTCTGAGATTTTTGCTAAATGAATAGATCTAGCTGCGTTCAACACAAAACTAACTGGTGATGGGGGAAACTACGTAAGATGATTGGTATGCTAATTTTTACCATTTTATTATTTATATATAGCCTGCAATGCTATGTTTGTTTTAAGAAAATATAATGAAAACTCTCTTTAAAATTTTCAGGGTCAGCAAGATGGCTCAGTGGGTAAAGAGAGGCAGTGAAAGCTCCTTTGAGATCATCAAATGTCACTTCTCTTGATTTCGGGAGGAAATGGGACCTAGACGGCAGGAAGGCCCACTCACCTTCACAGGCAATGTGTCTCACTCAACTTCATAGACAGGCCAGCCTTGTACAAGTCAGGTGGAAATCATTGGCTGGCATAAATTTTGGCTGGCAAAAGTTTAGTTTACTTCATGAAAATTTGTTCTAAATGAGTGATTCAAACCCAGACCGTAGCTTAAAGGTTTAAGTTGAAAGTGATTTTTATAGGTTTAAATTGTAGAAAAATGATTAATACTATTTGGGAGTAAGGGGGGCTCATTACACAGCCTGAGTTTGAGTTTGCCTCAAATTTAACTTTCTTGTGCCCAAGATTGCCAAGAGACAGGATTAAAGGTGTATGTACCACATGTGGCAAGAATAGCATTTTTGCTAAGTGAAAATTATATAATAATCAAATTTCAGTGCCAGTGGACAGTTCTGTTAAAATACCATTATGTCCATGTGTCTGCTTACTACCATCAATAATTTTCAAGCCTCGGTGAGACTGAACAATGACCAGAAAAGCCCAATCTGAGCCCTAAAGCCTCATCCGTCATGAGATTTCTTACAGAAAAACATGCCAACTCCTCTTCTACATGAGATATCTCAGAGATGGATACTATGTGTATCTGTGAATAGATTATTTTTCTTTACAATTTGATTCATATTCATGTCATTTGTACATCCGAAGCTTATCAAATCATTTTATCAATATATCGAATGTCTTAGAATTTTTCTTGGCTTTTCAATAACTGATGAATAACTTTCACAAATCATATTTAGACAGATATTTATCATTTAAAAATATTTTCCAGGATATTATTTCAGTAAGCTCTCCCAAAAGCCATTTGAGGTATACCTGGAAAGGCTTACTATTACACTTTTCAGAAAGAGAAACTGGGGGCTCAGGGAATTTAAGGAACTTTTCGAGAAGCAGGTTTCCCTGAGTAAATCATTACTCCCCCAGCTGGAGAACCCAGGTGGTTCTGATAGACTAGCACTCTTCCTGAAGGTTACAAAATGATGAGATTAGTAAGTCAGTAGCATTCTAAAATCAAAACCATCCCCAGCCCCCATCATCCACATGGCAGCTCACAAATGTCTATAATTCCTGTTCCAGGGGATCTGTTACCCTCACACAGACAGAACACCAATGTACATAGAATACAAATAAGTAAATTATTTTTTTAACAAAAGAGGTAAGGACACAACAACAACAAAACTATAGGCCAATACACCTCATGAACACAGATATAAAACTATAAAACTCCTCAATAAAATACTTGCAAAACAAGGATAGACATATATAAAAAAAGATCACCCACCAAGATTAATAAAGATGCAGGAACAAGTCAACATATGCAAATTAATAAATGTATTAAATAATTAAATGTACTAAGTAATATAAATAGGCCTAAAAACAAAAGACACACGACAAAATTCAGCACGCCTTCATGATAAAAGTTCTAGAAAGAGTAGGACTAGAGGGAACATATCTCAACAGAGTAAAGGCTGTATATGACAAACCCAAAGCCATTATTGTCCTAAATGGAGAAAAACTCAAAGTAATCCCATTAAAATCTAGAATGAGACAGGGACGGTGTCTTAGTTAGGGTTTCTATTGCTGTGAATAGACACCATGATCATGGCAACTCTTATGAAGGAAAACATTTCATTGTGACTGGCTTACAGTTTCAGAGGTTTAGTCCATTATCATCATGGTAGGACATGGAGGTATGCAGGTAGACATGGTGCTGAAGAAGGAGCTATATCTTGATCCACAGGCAACAAGAAATGAACTGTGTGTCACAGTGAGCATAGCTTGAGCAAAGGAGACCTCAAAGCCCGCCCTCACAGTGACACACTTCCTCCAACAAGGCCACACCTACTCCACACCACCAAAAAGTGCCACTCCATATGAAGGCCATTTTCTTTCAAACCATCACAGATGGTCACTGTCCCCATTCTTTTTCAATATAGTGCTAGAAGCACTAGCTGGAGCAACAAGGCAAGAGAAGGAGATTAGACAACTACAAATATGAAAAACAAGAAGCCAAGTTATCCATATATGTGGATGATGTGATTTTATACACAAGAAAAAATTCCACCCAGAAAACTCTGGAAATGATTGCTAATTTCATCAAAGTGGCAGGACACAAAGCCAACTTAAAAATCAGTAGCCTTTCTACACTACAAATAAACACACTGACAAAGAGATCATGGATACATTCAAATTCACAATGGCCTCTAAGAAAATAAAATGTCTAGGAGTAAACACAACCAAGGAGATGAAAGACCTGTACAATAAAAACCTTTAGATCTTTGCGGAAAGACTGGGCAAGATACTAGTAAACAGAAGAACCTCCCAAGCTCATGGGCTGGTAATTTAATATTGTGAAAATGACCATTCTACCAAAAGCAATTTACAAATTCAATGTAATTCCAATCAAAAGTCCCACAATAATATTCTTCACAGAAATGGTAATTTTTAAAATCCCCAAATTCATGTGAAACCACTAGAGACACCCCCGCCTCCCAGAGAGCTAAAGCAATCCTGAACAAAGAGAATGACACTAAAGGGATTACCAATGTAGATTTCAAGAAAGCGGTCACATATGACCATGTAGGTAGAAGTGTTAGGAAGAGCCCGGAACAGCACAGCTGAGAGGACATGAGGACTTGAAGGATGCCAATGTCAGTGAAAATACAAAAAAAAAAAAAGTTTCACAATCAACTGTTACCTTATGGCCTGTTACCTTGTGATACCAAGGGCTAAAAGAAAAAGAACATGAGATACCTCTCAAGTTTCAGCTTAGGTAGCGAGAAAGGTTTCAATGCCTCCTAACAGGGCAAGTGGAGGCAAGGTTGAAAAGGGACGATGATAAGGCTAGTTTTAGAAGTGCTGACTCTGGTGTTCTGTGTGAACATTCAGATAGAGATGTCAAGACAGCAACCCACACCAGAATGGAGTGTCAGGGCTTCGAGAAAGATGCCAGGCAGGGAGCCGTTGGAGAACAGGGGGTAACAAAAGCTCATTGTTTGTCCAACAAATACTTATTGAACACCTATTGTGTGCCAGAAATTGTTTTAGATGCTAGAGGTATGGAAGAAAGAAAATAGATTTTTTTAATTCGATCAGTGCAGTGGAAGTTATATTCTAGAGGGTACACATAAAGCCACCATTCCAAATCATGCCAGTGCCAAAAAGAAATAGCACCAAGTGCTACAAACAGGAACAACAAAGGATGTGTCTTCACTGAGAGACGGTGACAAGTTAGGTTAACGGAAGAACTCTCCAAGAGAAACTGAATATGTGAAGGAGATGGAAGGGGGAAGGGTTCCCTTCCATCACCCTGAAATGGGTCTGCATGGTTGGAACTTAATGCATGAACCCTGGATGGGAGAGAAGAAAGGTGTGTACAAGAGCTGCACATATGGGGAAAGTCTACTACAGTACCAATCCATAAATCAGTCATCAGCTTGTGGACTAGAGAAGCCAACAGCTCATAAAAGGAGCAGAGGAAGACATCCAGAGTTTGATCATATCAAGCCAGTATAATGTGATGTATAAGCCCTTCCTCTGAATAAACATAAAAAGAGACATCATTATTAGTGGCTAATTTATCGACCAGATATGTGCTTGTTCTTCAGAAAAATTGGAAGAGGGTAGGTGGGGCACTTGGTTGAGAATAAGGAGTTCAAGGAAAGGGGACACAAAATAAGGAGAGTGAAATGTCATTCCGACACAAGTGAGAATCAGATTCAGCCTGAAACATGTGGAGATCTACAGAACAAGCCCAGGGAAAGAAGCCAGATTCAATGGCCACAGGCAGGATTCCACCTCTGAGGAGCTTCCCTAAGAGGCAACATTTAGTACACCCAGGAACTGGAGTGGGGAGACGGGGAATAACTGTGTGATAGAAACAGAGTCTTCTTTGACAGTGTAGACATATTTGGAAATTGATCATTGAAAAAGATACACAATTATAAATATCATAAAATTCACTGAAATGTAGTTTTACATGTTAATTACATATTAAGAAACCCTTTTAAATGTTTTTAATGGCATGGGCCACCTCTTCACTAGTCACAATATGACACAGGGATGGGAAGAGAGGTTTAGATGACTAGATCATGTGATTTTTATTTTCTAAAACTGGCATTATATTGAATGACCAATGTTTGGATGTATTTAGTTGCATTTAATAATGATTTTGGAAACTCAGTTACCCGAAGATGGTTCTTCTACCTGGGAGGAGACCATCACAGAAGCACATGAACAGTTCGGTGTTTTATAGACCTCAAGGTACAAATTCGATCCTGACATCTGCACTATAAAGTGCACAAGGCAGAGATATCGCTCCATTTCACAGTGGGGCAAGGTAACCCTGGGCCTGGGAGGCCATGCTGTGCAGATCCTCACTGCTGGTAACTGGTGTATCTAGTTGTATAGCAACTCAAGTCTCCTGACAAAAACTCCAGGACTTCTCCTATGGTGTGGTAAACTGCACCTGAGGTTGTTTTTATTGCCATAGGATTATAAACAAAGCACACACGAAACAGAAAGCAAATAGAAATAAATGATAAAGTGCTCTATCGTATAAAACCGATTGATGGAATCAAAGGTGACTGAGTTTTCTTACATTATTAATTGACGTATAATTAAATCATTCTCCCTTCTTTTCCTTCCCTCTAATTCCTTCCACATTCCAACTCTCAAATTGGTAGCTTCTTTTTCTTTGATTCTTAATGTTACATACATATACATGTTCAGATAGATACTAGATACGCATGCACAACCTACTGAGTCCATTCTTTTTGTTGGTGTGTATATGGTTACAGGACTAATAACTTGGTTTTGGATGAACAATTAAGAAGCTTATCCCTGAATGAGGCTAATTCTCCTTCTCTCAGCAGCCATTAGTTACCTGTCTCTCTTTAACAAGATCACAGAAGAAACCTTCCCAAAACTAAGAAAAGACATACTCATACAAGAAGCACACAGACCCTCAACTAGAAAAGACCAGAAAAGAAACTCCACAAAGCATACCATAGTTAAAACACCAAATATACAGAACAAAGAAAAAAAGTATTGATAGTCGCAAGAGAAAAAAAAATCACAAGTCACAGAAATGAAAACCCATCTGAAAAGTGATTTATTTTTGAAAACTGTATTTGATTATGTTTGTAACTTAAATCATGCCATTATTTTTGAAAAGCAAGACATTAAGCTCCTTAGATTCACGAGATGAATCACTCACTCTGCAATGAAGTCTCAACTCTCCAGGTTCATGCAGGGACAATAACAGGTAGGATTCATCTGCTTGTTCGCTTGTTTTTGTTTGTTTGGTTTCTATGCTGGGGTTTGAACCCAGAACATTGCATATACCAGTCAGGTGCTCTGCCATTAAAGTACAGCCCTTGCCCAGTAATTTTTTTAACATTTTATAAGTGCCAACTCCCAAATTAGCGAGCATTAAAAATTAGCCAGTTGGTGGTGGTGCACACCTTTAAGCCCAGAACTCAGGAGGCAGAGGTGGACAGCAGATCTGATTTGCAGACCAGCCTGGTCTACAGAGAAAGTTTCAGGACAGCCAGAGTTACACAGAGAAACCTTGTCTTGAAAAACAAACAAACATACATACATCAACCTACCCAGAGCTGATGAGATGGCTGAGTGGGCAAAGCCCCCTGCCATCAAGCCTAACAACTTAAATTCAATCTCCAAAACCCACAAGGTGGACATAAAGAAGCCACTCCCACAAACTGTCCTTTGATCTCCTTACTTACTTGTATCATGGCACATACGCATACACATGCATACACACAACATAAATCAATGTAAAAAAAATTAAATTAAGACTGTCAACTGTCACTTTTCCCTTCTTCAAGTAGATAATCATCTAAACGAATTGTAATTAATTTGACTGAAATATTATTCACAAGTTGTTCTTTACTCCAAAACTTAGAAGGAACGTAAAGTAGAAATTACATCATAAGAGAGTAATAGGGAAGAAAATAACAGGGAAAAAGCTGCCAAAATTAAAACAATTTATCTTTAAGATAAAGCTTCAGCCGGCGGTGGTGACACACGCCTTTAATCTCAGTACTGGGGGGCAGGGGCGGGGAGAGGGGGCGTGGGGCAGACAGAGCCAGGCAGATCTCTGTGAGTTCGAGGCCAGCCTGGTCTACAGAGTGAGATCCAGAACAGGAACCAAAAACTACACAAAAAAAACTGTCTTGAAAAAAAAAAAGAAAAAAAAAAAGAAGATAAAACTTCAATTGAGTCATGACCAGGAATGTGTTAAAATTAGAGAATGAGGCAAGATCAGTCAGACAGAATCAACTTAAGGTAGATTCATCTCCACCATGGGCTTGGCTAGATTGATGAATACTTTTTCAGAGTTATCTCAAGTTGCCACTATCCCTCAAAGGGTAGAAGAGACAATAAGCACAGAGGAAGAGTTTCAATCCCCATTAAAATGACCACATCCAGCATGTCACAGTGGAGGGCTTCAGAGTCACCATGTCAACTGAAATCGTCTCAACTTTCCCAACAGTCAACCTATCAGTGGCCCGCCTCATCTGATCTAACTGAGTGTGTCACAGACAGTGAAAAACTCATTTCTGTGACCCAGCAAGTGACCCCATCTACCCCTCATCCATCAGCAGGGGATTGGTCACCAAAGCCAATACTTCAGCCCTCTACACAATCATCAGGGTTACTCAAATGGCCATGTCTACTAGTGCACAAGGAGTACTCACCCCAACCACCGAGGCCTAGACCTCGGTATTAATTCATCTGCCGCTCAAGATCTCTGCTGCTCCAATAGCAAGTTTTAGTTCTCAATTTGCAAATAACCTTGACAATCTAGTTTCCTTCCTCTTACTGTAACTTTTTGTAATAATAAATACCTTGAATTTTATACATTATTTAAGTTGTACTTAAATTTTGTTTTTTAAACATTCCCAATCCTGCCCCTGGACTTCCCTTCTGGACCAGAGGTGAGTGCCCAGGCTCAGCCTAGACCCCATCCCTGGGTACCAGCCACTCTGGGGAAGACCTGCCCAACTTGGCCCCAGGTTCTGGCCACAGAGAAGGTTCCCTTCTAGCCCTACCAGGAAGGCTCCCCTTCTCCAAGACCCCCGGCAGACCCTGCAATCTCCACACCCTGCCCCCACGCCCATCTGCCCAAGACCCCAGCCACTTCCTGAGACTTAGAGACCGGCTCCCAGCTCCCATCCTGCCCCAGACTTCCCTTCTGGACAAGAGCTCCCATCCTGCCCTGGTCTTCCCTTCTGGAGAAGAGCACCCATCCTGCCCCAGACTTCCTGTCTGGACAAGAGCTCCCATCCTGCCCCGGAGTTCCCATTTGGACAAGAGAGCTCCCATCTGGACAAGAGAGAGAGAGACTTCCTGAATCTGTCAGCTCTGTCTGGACCAAGTGCACTGATTAAGACCAAGAACGAACCACAAGGAGTTGGGCAGATGTCAAGGCAGAAGTACATACAACAAAATGAAGAGCAATACAGCATCACCAGAACCTAGCCCTCCTCCAACATCTAGACCTGAACATCAAAAATTGGAAGAAGCAGAAGAAAACAGCCTTATGAATAACATCATGAAGAAGGTAGAGGCTTATATAGAGGAAAAGACAAAAAAATGGGAAGAACGCTAAACACTCCCACTTGCGAATTCCTCCTACAGAACAGTCTCTATAAAAATGCAGCTCAATGAACAAGTCCAACACCAATGAACATGCCAACGAACTGCACAGGAGAAAGCCCATGAGGCCTCAATCCTATTCAAAAAACTATAGGCAACTAAATAAAGCCAAGAGCGGGCTCTCCTCCAGGGAAGAGCATACTGATTGCTTGTTCAATGTCAAATGATCAGCCCTGCAAACATACATAGAAGTAACATTATATGGACTCAATAGGTTATATTTAGTAATACATATGTATGTACAAATACATATATGCATGCAATAACAATTGATGAAAACAGAAGCCAGGATTTGAAGGAGAGGGAGGGGGAGTAGGCCAGGGTTTGGATGGAGGAAAGGAAAGGGAGAATTATAATTAAAATATAATCAAAAAAGTAAACACAATGTCAGTCAACTAACTGACAAGATGGCTGAATGGGTAAGGGGCTTGTTAGCAGCCTGAGTTCGATCCCTGGGACCTGCAGAGTGGAAGAAGAGAATCAACTTCCTCAAATTATCTTCTGATCCCCACACATGCACCACAGCATGTGTGCATTTACACATACCCACATTCTCACTCACAGTATATAAATGATAAAAAATGCTTTTTAAAATGCAGCTCCAATTCATACTACTACATATTCATCTGCTGATGTATTTTCCACTAGCAGTTTGGGGGTAAATACATTAGTTTTGAGGGAAATGTATTTTTACTGATAAGTTGACAGCAGGCAAACCCATTGACTCTTTGATTATCTCTCAAAAGAAATCACCTCTCCCTGTATTGCAGACTACAAAGAAGAGGAACTGAAGGGTCTTGGAGGAAGAAACAAAGATATATACATACATATATATCCACACCTCATGGTTCAAAAAAAAAAATCTCATCCTCAAAACTCAGTCTTGTCCATAAATATGAAACATTTTAGCAGTCCTTACACCTTTGAAAAATGCTGTCCATTTCTATTTTCCTTTCAGTTTCTATTACTAACCTGAACTAATCCTGCATCCCAGGCTTACAACCCCTGGAACACGCCATCCTGCCTCATGGCTCCTGACTTTGCATCTGCTGCTTCCGCCACCAGAACCCGATCCTTCCTCCTGATTTCCTCTTCTGACAAACTCCCACTCACAGTGGAAGGCAGTTCCCATCTGCATCAGCTTTCCTGAGCCACCCAAACAGCTGCCCACTCCCTTGTGCGTGTGCCAACCCTACACCTATTATTTATCTCCTTTTGCATGAAGGACTTGTTTCTCCCATCAGCTGTTGAGTTTCTCCCAAAGACCACGTACTGTTCAGCTTTATTTCCTGAGTAATTCACCACATTGTATCCTATAGAAGTTTCTGAATCGAGTTAACCTGTTCATGACCTAAAGAATAAAACATCATCATTGAAAGAACAGTTTTTAAGTTCCACAGAAAAATGTGACATGTGAACATGAGTCCCACAGGAAATTTGTGACTTTATTCTGTCCTTTCTTGAGAACATTTATCTTGATTTTAAATTTAGAAAACATGAATAATGTGGAGATGTGGAGGAGCTAGCACATTTCACTGGCCAATACCTACCCCTACCCCAAAAGAAATTGAATTCATTTTTCCCTAATGCCTCAAGTTGCTAGGAAAATGTTGATGGCCTAGACTTCAAAGACTATCGCTGTCAAGTTGAATCTGTTTCTTTCTGCCCATTACAGTCATAGGCATACACGTACTAGATAGCCAAAAAGGTAAAATCAGGGGAAATCCCACAACACTTACTACATCCGAATTACTTGGGTCAGTGGACCCCAAGAAAGTGCAGAAACAGGCCTCAAAGGCAAATGGAACACTGCGCTCTCAGGCTCGCTGGCATTTACACTGCTCCATGCCTTTAACTGACATGTATTCACTGTATGCTTGATGGGTTTCTAAAGATACTTTCACACAACTGTACCATGGACTTGAGCATGCTCACCTCTGCCCATCCCTTTCTCTAGATCCCCTCCTCACTCCAATCGTTTCCATTCGTTGCCCCAACAGAGTAGGATCCACAGATGGGGCGAGGCATGTGATGTCTTTCTGAGTCTGACCTGATTTTAGGCAGGGTTAATAGGGTATCAATCAGCTGCATGAACTTGAGCAAGAGACTACTTTCTGAATTCTGAGTCCTCCACTGTAAGATAGGGGGTCTATATACACAAACCCGAGCACGACACATTATTTAACCTGATTTTGTCATTCTACTATACACATATATAATATTACATAGTACAAATACAATTTTTGCCTATAGGTTGTATTAGTAAATAATAAATCATGCAATAAAAGATTTATTTTGATGATTTAGATTTTTTCATTATACTGGTAGGTAGTTCTAACACCAAATCACCTGACCTCCCCTGAAGTCTGCAGGATAACTTTGGGGGAGGGGCATGAAAACAGAAGGAAAGACTAGTTTATCAACAAAAAATGGATCATTTAAGAGAAAACTAAGAATTGATGCTATGAGGCAATTATTTCATATCTGTTGGTTATTGGAATGGATGTCACCTGTGGTCCTAGTCTCCCTAGATTAAGCTGATTTTGTGGGTTGGATTTCTTTTAGACATTCTATGATGTCATATGCCAAATGGCTCAGAAGTAGACCCTGTGGTATGCTCTTTATGGAATTCCATGTCACAGGCAAGTGTGACAACTACTGAAGACAGATTTCTCTACCATTTTTTGGTTTGACCTACAACTGGTTACTATTGAATTAGGTAAATAATCACAAGTTTCTTTACGTTGTTATTATGACTAGGCTGTGTGGTAGTAGTTAGTTACAATTGCTTTCAAGGAGTTTTGTCTAATTGCTTTTCAATACTGAAAAAAATCCACTCAGTTTTCTCAGTCTCCCTGATCCCCACCTTAGAAGTTACTCCCAGGGACGTTTGTCCAGACAAATCGTTTTGTTTCTCTTTGGAGGTCAGTTGTGACAAGATCTCACTATGTGTCTAAAACTGGCCTTGAATTTATGACAAAACTCAAATGGGGCAACCCTTCTGCCTCAGATTCCTGAGTACTAGGATTACTGCTCCACCACTATCTACAGCTGTGAAAACTGTTACAGTTAGTCTCATAGTCTTTGCTCATTCAACCAAATGTCATTTTATCATAGACAGCATAGATCAAAACATTATTTCTCTCTTATGAAATTCTGTGACCTTCTGGGAATGCAATGAGATCTGTATTATTAAAAAATATTCTAATTAGTTCCTGTATGCCCTGAAAAAAAATCTGATGCAAATAATTTCTAATTAAGAAAAAGACAATGGATCAAATATTCATTAAGGCAAAAAATAAATATTTAAAACTGTTTGCATTCAGTAGCCTTTCTTCATTGGATTTCTCAAAGCGACAGTGATGGTGCCATCCAAGCTTTGTACAAATGATCTTACCTAACAAGTCTATGAATAATCTTATTACTGTGCTAATAAATAAAAAGATAAGGAACAAGATATGTTAACTGATGATATGTGTCTTGGAAGTGGACCCAGGAATTTTTCAAGGCCCGTAAGGATACGAAATTAAACAAAGGCTTTCTGCCGATGCTTCTTAAATCCTCCCTGATCAACATTAGTGGGTAATACATACTTGTAATATCACACAACAGAATCTTTCATGAGATAATTAGATGCTACTGGAATTTTTGGAAAACAGAAATTGTTTCCGAAATAGCAAAACTTGGATCTGTATCAAAACAACAAAAATAATAAAAGAGACTCCAGCAACACAAGAGCATTTTGAATTCACACAGGATTTTCTATGGGATTTTTTTGGGGGGTTTTCAAGACAGGGTTTCTCTATGAACCAGCTGGAACTGGCTGTGTAGATCAGACTTGCCTGGAACTCACAAAGATCCGCCTGCCTCTGCCTCCCTGGTGCTAGGATTAAAGACGTTCGCCGCCACCACCCGGCTCTATGGGATTTTTAATTTAAGGTTTACAATCATTCTGTATAGTGTAGTTTGCCATCGTATGATGATCAATATATCTTCAGGAAAGAATCAAACAAACGATGACCAGCAATGGATTATTAGTCCCATTTATAGATGGAAGAATGGAGTCTTGGAGTGGGAAAAGTAACAGAGTCAGGAAATGATGAGAGTGAAACAGAGTCCACTTCTGGGGTGAGTCCACAGCACAAGCACTTCATGTTTTCACAGCACTTCTGGATCTGCAAGTGAAACTGCCTTGCTTTTCATATACGCCAGAGAGTCCTCTTGATGCTTCCATGATAAATGTCAGCTGCATAGAGAATGTATGGATAATCAGTGGACAAAAATAGTCAAGAAGATGGGCTGAGCCTATCTCACTTTTCAGAATATGAAGTTTTCCACCTTATTCTTTGTGACAACGACATGAAATACTTTGAACTGTATACTCATGTGCAAGGAGCAAATGTTGGAGTAATAATTCAGTGTTGAAATAACAATCCTTTCCTAAAAAGGATATAAAACATCCTGCTGAAGTTCTATTTTATGCACAGTGAAAACATCAAAGGCTTAAGTTCATCTCCAAATTGTCTATGTGTAAAAGATTGCTGTCTGACCAAATTCTACTCTCATGTCTTTCTTGTTAGTACAATTCCTATATTGCTGACACTATCAATGTATGTTATGTATGCATGCATGTATGTATGTATGTATCCCAACCATCCTTGGAGATAGGTATGAAAATTTAAACAAAACAATTTTAATTTAATAATTTTGCAGAAAGAGAATATGTTCCATTGAAAATTCACCCTTTCCTCCCCGCCTTCTGTGTGTTTGTCTCTTTCTCTCTGTCTGTCTCTGTCTGTCTGTCTGTCTCTCTCTCTCTCAGAATCCTTTGCCTAACATTCATGTGATGGCTAAATCTGCAATAGAGAGGCAGACATTTTGCTTAAACTAGGAATTGACTTTGAGGGTTGAATGCAAATATCAGAGCGGAAGGGCAGAGAAAAACTTAGAAACTAATGACATCACAGCGTCACCATACCAACGTCTTGACTTCTATGTTAAGGGACAATTAATTCTATTTAGTTTGCCACTTTTACTTCTGTTACTGGTGGGTCAATTTAATCATAACTATTGAATTTCTGCAAACATGAGAGGAATAAAAAAAACATAACATTTTTATTTTGCCAAAATTTTAAATTAAAGACAGCTGAGTAATACACGGACAAGCATTCCACACTATTGTGGGATAAAAGAAGATAATTTTCCCCTAAATGAGGCAATCAGAAGTGGAACTTTATCAGGAGTCTGACTCATGCCAGGCAGATAGTGGTGGAGTTTGGAACTCTGCATAGTGCTGCAGAGATGAAGTGGAGGGTGGGGAGGGAAATCACGAATGAGGATGATTTTAGAGCAAAAGATAAGTGCATCTACAAGGAAAGAGAAGCTGCTTGGTGCTGGAGTGAGTGGTCCACCCAGACCCCAGAGACATGGAACCAAAATAGAAACATGGCACAGAAGAGAGTCCATCATTGTCTGTTGTTTGAAAGAATTCAGGTGGACCAGAAAAGAATCTATACTTGTGATATTTTTATAGAATATTTTAACAGATGCATTTTTGATAAATGTAAATTGATTAACTTATAAAAGCCTTCAAAAATAGGGAAGCCTTTTTTTTCTCAAAATCCTGCATGAGACACACTATTTCTTCCCAATCCTTTCTGGAACTCCATCATTAAATTCACAAGGGTTCAGTTGCAGAGACAGAGACCATTGCCCTAAAACAATTAGGTGTCATCAAAACCTTATTGCATAAGGGAAGGAGAATTTTAAAACACTTACTGTTAACTTATCAATACCATTTTAATCTATATTAAATATTATTATATTAAATCTATACTCCACACGTATACTGGTTTCTATAACATGGTGGTTCTTTGTGGGATAATTTTATGTGGCCCACCCCCAGGATATTTGACAATGTTGAAAGCCATTTCTTGTTCTTACAATTGGAGTTGGAGAAGGTAGTATTGGCCTTGAGTGGACAGCAGCCCTGACTGCTGCTAACCACCCACTCAGCAACTCAGAGGATGCCTACCCCCTGCCAAAAAAAAAAAATCCCAGAATTATCCCACACAACAGTCACTTCAAAGTTATGGCAAATCTCTTTTTGTTCATGTATTATTTTCAGAGTACCCAATGAGAGCACACACCTAGCAGTATTGAATCATAAAAATGTGAAGCTGGTCTGTGATTCTTGGCACTAAGCAGTTTCAAATGTATTTTCCTGTTCACAGGATGCTTAAAATCAATTAAAGACAAACTTATAAAATACATACTATTTGACAGGCACAGTGTGAAAACTTTACAAAGACATCATTGAATCCATGGAAGACTCCTAAGGCATGAATGTCAATCATTTTATAGAAAACCCCTCTAAAGCTCCATGTCCAAGACCACAGAGGATTCTAGAGCATGTCAAATATAGGAAGCTTAATGCATATTCAAGAAGCAGTTATTGTTCTCCATACCTTCCCTCTCCAGTAGCTTGAGGTGGGGCTATTTTATTGTTCTAAGTTCATAAAAATAGTCATTGTCTTGTACAAAATGGTTCCTGATAATCACTGTATATGTTTCTGTATTTTATTTGACACATCATATTAAATATGATTTAACATTTTCTTAACACACCAAGATGGCTGTGATGAATGTTCTCATTCCCCTGTACGAAATGCCATGGGACACATCAATGATTCTTGAACAATCAGAAAGCCATGATGAGCTTCTAAATAATCAGTCGGCCTCTTGTTTTAAAGATGTCTTTTGGATCTAATGAAATGTGCAGGGTTTTTCTCCTCCTGACTGGATGGAAAGCTGTAGGGAAATAAGTTTTTCTGTATATTCATCATTTTTGTTTCCCTGGCTTTTCTGGAAGAGTTAGAATTATCTGAGTAACTGTGCCTACCTTCAGATGTCTCAACTTTTCTATGGACTTGACAAAGCTTACCAAGCTGTTTGAACTGTGTGGACCATCCTGAATGACCTTCCCATGAGGTGGAGAGCCTTACAATTTGATCTTCTTTAGACTTTTTGTTTGTTTGCGGCTAATTTCCATGTAGCTGAGTTTGGTTAGGTCTATCCACTTTGGAATAACGAAGTATTACAATAATGGGCATTTTAATTTCTATAGTTTAGAAAGTCCTACATTTGTCTGTCTTATAACGATACAGATGTAATGTGTTAGAGTTCCCTGAGAGTATATCTACTGGCATATAAACCTTACTTCAGTATAACCAATTTCCTCGATGCATCCAAGCCAATGAATTTAGTTTTCAATTACTTTTTTTCTGAGCAGTAAAACTTCATTTCTTGTTGCATATGAGCATGTTAATATCAAATAGAGAAGACACTTAGCACAGCCTTTGAAAAAGCAAGCAGATGGGCTGGAGAGATGGCTCAGAGGTTAAGAGCACTGGCTGGTCTTCCAGAGGTCCTGAGTTCAATTCCCAGCAACCAGATGGTGGTTCACAATCATCTATAATGAGATCTGGTGCCCTCTTCTGGTATGCAGGCAGAACACTGTATACATAATAAACAAATAAATAAAATCTTCTTTAAAAAAAAAGGCCGGGCGGTGGCGCACGCCTTTAATCCCAGCACTCGGGAGGCAGAGCCAGGCGGATCTCTGTGAGTTCGAGGCCAGCCTGGGCTACCAAGTGAGTCCCAGGAAAGGCGCAAAGCTACACAGAGAAACCCTGTCTCGAAAAACCAAAAAAAAAAAAAAAAAAAAAAGGAGACACATTCCCTTCTTTGACTCTGTGGGAGAAGTGAGTTTGGTTTCTTGGATGCATCTCAAAGAGTGGAGATGTCATAAACAGCCTTACCTTCCAATTCACTAGGCGTTAACTGGTCTCTAGCCACATGGCTTCACATTTTCTTGAAGTTTCAATTACAATCTTAAGATAGCAAGACCAGGTGAAGATTCAAAGTTTTCTCCACTTTGAGGAAATTATATTTCCCCAGGATGCCTTAGGGCATTTTTGTTGAGCTTTTTTTCTTTTTCTTTTTCTTTTCTTCCTTCTTTTTTCTTTCTCTCTCTCTCTCTCCTTTTTTTTGAGAAAGGACTGCTCCCCTCGCAGCACTTCACACTTGCTGGTAGAAGCTAACACACTCACAGGGAGACTGGGAGGTTTATTCAGAAGGAACACAAGCAAAGGACACTAGTGGTTCATAAAAATCATAGAAAAAAAACCACAATAAACTACTGAATAATCTATCGGCCCATTGATTTAGAGATTATTACATTTAAGTACATGGTTTTATGGGCACAAAATAGGTGATGGCCTGTGCCCATGTCTCAGCAGGCTGAAAGCTGATCTCAGAGTTGCCAGGAGTCAGGTGCCCAGAACTTGGCATATCAAAGTGCTGCATTGCTTCTGTGGCTCGCCGCTTGCCTCTTTCAACCAAGATCAGCTGCTGGTTTTCAAGAACGTTCCCTTGAGTACTTAAATGCTGCTACCAGCAGTTTTATTACGGTTTGCCATGATGCTGTGAAGCTGAGCAAGCTGCATTAAGGTCGTTATGGAGAGCAGAGCAGAGCAGTCTGGAGCACGAGTGAATAAGATTTTAGAGCGCATAAGCTCAAACCCGGAACACAGGGGATTTGGCTCACTTGGAAAGTAGACATTGGCTTGAGAAGAGGTTTAAATGAATTTATTCTTTGACTATTTCATGCAAACACACACACACACACACACACACACACACACACACACACACACACCCCAAAACATAACCTGACATTCTAATAGCAACAGAAATAATAATACCTAGCATAAGTTTTTCTCTAGCACCTGGAAGAATCAATACTCACTCCTCTTGGTGGGATGCAGATGTGGACTCATGCCCAGCTGCTAGAGAAGCAGAAGCTACCAGTGCCTCCCATTGTGTCGCTTTGTCATGGAGATGCAGAAATTAGAGAGCAGAGGACTACTCCTCTACATGTGTGCATGTATACACAAAGAAGCACCCCAGAGAGCAAACCCAGATACGTTTCTCTCACTCTCCTATGGCACCTGCTTCTTCCCTACAGCAGTATTAGTGGGCTCCCCCTGTTGGGAATGTGGAAACTGTGATGCCTAGTAGTGTGGAAATGCTAGTAAGAAGGGACACAAACCTAATAGTAGACACTGAAGAGGACAGTTAGCTCTGACAGTGGAACTCGGAGATTCTGGGGGAAATAAGAATTAAAATTATCTTAGGTAAACAAGTGGGGGATGTATCTTTTTCACGGCGTTGAAGGAAACATTGGCAGGAGATGATACCTCCTTATTTAGTTGTAGGCATGCTGAAATGACCAGCTACATGTTAGCGAAGCTTTTCACAAAGCTGTTACACTCTCGTGAAAATCACTGAGGAATAAGTGGAAACACAGAAATCTGGCTCTGGGAAACTCCAAAGAGACACAGCACAGGTGAGACCCATGGTCCAAAGCCTGGGAAAGGCAGAGTTGCGCCAAGACAACATAAGAAGTCATGGCTAAGACATACCATTTAAAATCTGTAAGAAACCAGCTAAGAATAACAAGGTAACAAGACCCAAAGCAATTGTACACTAATGGCTGATAGATTCGCGCTTATGTTACAGGAAAGCTAAACCATCAATGTAAAGAATTGGCTCCCCCCATCAAAACAAATATGGAAGAGTAGCAAAAAAGGTGGCGCCAACTACAGACTTTATCTTTATTAATAGTTTTTATACCCGAACACCCTTAACTAGTGGGCAGAAGTAGCAATCTAGCAAATGAAGCAATGACTTCTCAAGGTAATGAATGCTTTGTCCGTAACCACCCAGCTCCAGACAGATGTAATCCACAGGGAAAATAAACCACCGAAGTGATACCATTCAGCCCCTGCTCTGCCCAAGGTGTTGGAAGTCAGACCTGGCAATTCCTTAGGTTGACTGCATTCAAGACCACACCCAGTCTAAATCCCAGCTCTATTATGAATTGCTTGTGAGCTGCCATGAGCACGTTCCTTGAAGAAGTTCGTCTACCTAGCATAGTCCCAGTCCCTAACAACAACAACAACAAAATCCCTTCACCTAATCTACTGCACCTGGCTCAGTTTGAACCTGGTTTTGACTCTACAGACTACATTCACCAGGGTACACCCAACAGAAAGAGGGGGTGAAAAAAAAAACAGAGTAAGAACAAGACCATCCTCCCTGGATCAGCAAGAACTGGCCTCAGAGGATCAGAACTAACTTTTTTTAAATAATAAAATATTCACGCTGTACTCACCCTTCAGTGCTGATGTCTGTTGTATTTGGTGCAGGTTTGCCTGGGTAGACTAAGCATCCCCCGCCCCACCCTGCTTTTTAACTTACTCCTACCGTTCATTTTTCCTTTTAAGTTCATTTTCATGAATTTGAATCAAGGCAAAATCCAAATTAATAACTTCCAAAACCTCCACTGGCTGTAAGAGTCGCCTCATTAACTAACTGTCTGAAGTCAGCCCTCCCCTGGACTTTATGGAGTGCTACCAGCGTCAGAGTTAAGTCTCCAGTACTTTTATATTCCATAGTAGTCTGCCTTCACTGCTGCCCACTGTCTAGGACAAACTCACCTGTATCCCCACACACAGGAGCATGTGTTGCTTTCAGACTCTTGCCGAATCCCAAGGCTCTGCTCCCACTTTCTACAGATTCCAGGCTGGAAGGCAGGGCTTCCCTTTCACTAGCTCAAGCTTTAATTAAACACTGCTTCCTTTCAGCCCTGCTTCATTTTTATTATAGATTAAGATCATGTCTCTTTACACTAGTAATTATCCTTTTCTTATCTTATTTTATTTTTTAAAATAAATGCATGCTTATTTATTTATTGGTAGGGGGCAGTGTCTATGTGCAGATCAGAGGTCATCTTGCAGATACTGGCTTTCCACTTCCACCTTATGGATTTTGGAGATTTAACGTGGCACCTGTCTTTACTCACTGAGACACTTCAGTGGACCTCTTTTTCCCATTATATTATCAGAGTTTTAGTGACAGCCTGGAGAAATAAATCAAAGTTACAGCTTTCAGTGCATATATACGTACATACACACAGCTATAGATATATACACATATATGTTTATACACATACATACACAAGCACACATACACATATATGTATATACATACATACATATATACATACATATACATAAGCATATCTTGGTTATCAGGAGACTAAGTCCTCTGGATTCTTCTGCCAGCTGATTATCCTAGAGGCAACTCCCTGTCTTTCGAGACTTCGAAGTGAGTAAGTCTGGTGGGGAAGGAAGCAAGACCAGAGTTCTGGTTGTTAGGCAGTGTCATTTTCAAACAGACCACTAGAACTCAGAAGAAGCCTCATGCAGGCCTGCCTTAGAAATCCTGGGGCCAGGAAAAAGTGGCAACCAAGTTAGATAATTTGTATGAAAGTAGTTGGTAAATTGAGGGTTGTTATTAGAATTTTAAGCAGCTGGGGTGGGGGAGGCAGGAGGAAAGACCTTTATAATGTAAGGAGAGCTAGCTTTATAATTAGAAGTCATGAACATAAGGAAAATCAACACCATCACTTGGAATATTGGGTTTCTTGTGCATATTACTAGAACAATGGTGTTCACCTCACAGACTTGTTCTGAAAATCAAAGGCCAAATCTTTGCCTAAGTATCAATTGCAGAGTGTATCACATAGTAGGGCCTGGAGAAAATCAGCTCACAGCTTGTAGGTGACAAGCTCTGGCCTTCCTCTTGCCACAGAGCTGGCCCTCCTTTACAGCCCATGCAGCCTGTGACAGATGATCACCCTCAGCCAAATGTGAGCATCCAATCCCTCTCAGCTCTTCCAAGCCTCTCTTTGCAGCAGTTTATGGCTTTCCTGATTTTAGTGGGTTCTCCAGCCAGAGAAACAGCTTCAGAGCTCCATTACCATTACACATAAAGGCATATTCAAGCTGCCTGATATTAAGTGGGCTCTCACTCCCAGTCAACACTATTTTCTCTCTCAGAAAGGTTTCCTTCCAGCTGCAATCAATATTCATTTCTGGCAAAGAAATGTGAAAGAAATTAAAATCGTGCAGTGTGTTTCCAAGGATTTCACGTTCACCATCCATACGGGTAGATCCTATAACGGCAACATCCACCTGCTCTATGCTTTGCAATTATCCTGCATTTTCTCATGCATTTTATAATCCTGTAAAACTGACTGGCAGATCACAATAGTCCTGTGTTGCATAGAAAGCCCCTGAAGATCAGAGTAGTCTCAGGAGCCGCTCAGATTCATACCAATAATGACTGATAAAGCCAATTCTGAGTCTATGAATTTTGAAACTAAAAACTCCATTCTTGAGATATATTGGAAGAGAATTAATGACTGGAATATTTAAGCAAATACAATATCTTCCTTTTTTTTTTTTTTTTTTTTTTTTTTGGTTTTTCGAGACAGGGTTTCTCTGTGTAGCTTTGCGCCTTTCCTGGAACTCACTTGGTAGTCCAGGCTGGCCTCGAACTCACAGAGATCCGCCTGGCTCTGCCTCCCGAGTGCTGGGATTAAAGGCGTGCGCCACCACCGCCCGGCCAATATCTTCCTTTTTTAAAAAAAAAAAAAAAAGCCCCCCCCCTTTTCTGACAACCAAGTAAATCCATTATGAGATATAAAGAATATATGCTCTCAAGAAGATGAAGTGATTTTATAATCCAAAAATTTAGCATTCTGAATTTGATGAGTAGTAGCAACCAGATAAGGTAGAAGTACGTGTGAGCATTCCTCATTCTAAAACAACCACAGCCATGTCAGGAGGTTGAAGCCACCCCGCTGCTTGTTCTGGACCACATATCCATCACTGTTGAGTCTTAGTCTTAGCTAGCACCGAGAGTCTGCTTACATTCCTTCCTTAATTTACACACACACACACACACACACACACACACACACACACACAAAAACTTAAAAATCAGCCTTGCATGGTTTGTTTCCTTATTGTATTTTTCTACAAGAAATAAACACTTCAGAACAAAATTAAGTAACATTTGGTTTTTTGTGGGGAGGGTTGGTTTGGTTTACAGTTAAGTAATATCGAGATATATTGAAAACTTGGAAAAGCACAGTGAAACAAAAGGATTCATCCAGAAATGTCACCTGTCGTTCATCGGGATTTTTCACTTCATTCACCCTAAAAATATAGCAAACTTGGGCAATCAAATACAAGATTTCTATATTAAAAGTTTAAGATTCACATTGATTCCAAGTAGTTACAAATGTTTGCTGAATGCATACTATTTTCCAGTGCTGGTAGGGGGTGCGTCAATTAAAAAGTACATGAAATATTTCAGTGTTGACTGAGTATGTTTAAAGGAAAAAAAGTGCCCAAAATAGGAGCAGGAAATGAAGACTGAGCCATAAATAAGCCAAAATGAGAGGTCAGATGATACCTCCTTCCAGGAGACAATAACTCTAAAATCAATAAAGGTGCATGCTTGCTGTGTCTAAGGCCTGAAATTGCTGAGGCCAGGACGTTCAGTGTAATTAATCATGAAAAAGGTCCTTTCATAGAGAAGACATTATCAGTAATGGTAAAAATAAATGAATTATCAAAGTTTGTGGTGGGTTTTGTTTATTCTTTTTTTTTTTTTTTTTGGTCCGAGTTCATTCATCAAATTTGAATATCAGTAAGAAGCTATCTTCATTTCCTATGCAATTAAGACAAAGTCAATATAGGCGGCTACTGAAAAGGAAGAGATGAAGAGTTTTGGAAATGCATGAATCCCAAACATTATCTCTCAACTTGCTAACAATGAAATGAATATAAAGAAAACTGTACAAACCTTACTAGTTTGTTACTTTAATACATTCAGTTTGTTGCAATTCCAGATATAAACTCAGGGTGCTGTATATGCTAGGGAGGCACTGTACTAGTGAGCTACATCCCTAGCTCACTAAATACACTTTTATTTCGTCATTAATTAAACGTTCTTTACCCCTGTCCTTTTTCCATTGCATTGAATCCAACCTTTCTCATCGTAAGAACTTACATTCACTATATGAACTTTCTTTAGAAAGCAACAAAGACTTTATCATCTTTTCTATCATTTTCAAAACACTAGAGATGTGGGTGGGTGTTCATTTGTCATCCAAATATTTGGAGAAGGGTTTACAAGCCTTCTCCTCAGTCACTTCTCCAGATGTAAGTTGAGTCATAAAAGCAAGCATGATGACTCCTTTTGTAACACTCTAAAAAGCCTATTACAAACAAATGTTGTTATGAAACATGAGACACACGCATATTTATGACTGAACAGGTGGCTTGGACATAGGGTTGCAATTGATTGTGAATAAAAAATTAAACTAGGAGAGCTTTACCTTGGAGACTTGTCAGACCAACCCTTTTGCTTTCTACCACAGAAAATTAAGGAAGAAGCAGAGGTTCACCTAAGGTATGTGATCACTGCAAATGTTCTAACGGCCTAGTGTATGACATCTCAGAGCAGACTCCAGAGTAAATTTTCGTCAATCTCAATAATATTCAAAAATCTCTAATAGTCAATGAAACAGTACATTATTTTGAGTATACCAACACAATGAATATAATTGCATTTTGGAAAAGAAACAAAAGCAATAGCATATGTATTTAGATAGATCACTGGGTGACACTTTCTGATAGCACTTTCTGATACAAAACTATGTGATTCATATGATGTAACCCACAGAGTTATGTAACGGAAACAATTTGTTAGACATTAAGTACCCACTATGCATCATGAAGTCCTTAAAGATGCTATCATTCATTGAATTTTGATATAATGTTAATAATATCATTTGAAAAGTTATTGAACTACTCCTCCATCTTCCGATTTTACATCTGTGTGGCTTGAATTATTAATTTATGTTCACCAAAATAGTATTTGTCACAGATTGAGTGTAGAAGCAGATATGAGAATCCAACTGTCTTCTATTAAGCCAAACATCAAAAGAAATTTGTATGAATGTAAAACAATGCTGTTCTTCATACTAATATTTTTGTTTAGAAAATATAGCTATTTTAAAGACTCCTAGCAATGGCGGAGAGGGCGCCAGAACTGGCCTTCCCCTGTAATCACATTGGTGACTACTCTAATTGTCATCATAGAACCTTCATCCAGTAATGGATGGAAGTAGATGCAGATATCCACAGTTAAGCACTGGGTGGAGCTCCTGGAGTCCAGTTGAAGAGAGGGAGGAGGCTTTTTATGAGCAAGGGGCAGAGGTCAAGATCATGATGGAGAAACCCACAGAGACAGCTGACCTGAGCAAGTGGACGCTCACAGACACTGGACTGACAGCTGGGGAATTTGTATGGGACCCAACTAGGCCCTCTGAATGTGGGTGACAGTTATGTGGCTTGATGTGGGGCCCCAGGCAGTGGGACCAGCATTTATCCCTGGTGCATGAACTGGATTTTTTTGGAGCCCATTTCCTATGGTGGGATGATACCTTGCTCAGCCTTGATGCAGGAGGGAGGGGCTTGGTCCAGCCTCAACTTGGTATGCCAGGTTTTGTTGACTCCCCAAGGGAGGCCTTACCTCTCTGAGGAGTAGATGGGGGATTTGGGAGTGGAGTGGGAGAAGGGGGAACTGTGGTCGATATACAAAATGAAAAACATTAAGAAAAAAAATAGCTATTTTAATAAAACATAGTTTTTTATCATTTTTAAAATGAATTAGTGACTTGTTTAATACATGTTTGAGTAAACATCAGTAGATATAATTCACATAAACACAAGCTCATGGGAAGTTCAAATTTTGAAATATCCAAATCTCCTAAGACCAAAGGGTTGAAAAGTAATAATATAAGGACAATCTTTAACAACAATATTTGATTTATGTTAATGAAAAATAGCGTGAATGATAAACAGCCAAAGTAATATTACGTATTTATTGGGACGTATGTACAGGCAAATAAACAGTTCTGAAACTGATACGAGCCCAATAAAATGCACACATGTTTCTGGTTTGCCAAATCTTTGCGATTTGTTAGCTCCGTAGTACTTTGACACAAAAACTTTAAAAGCACAAAAAATTGTTAGCAGAACTTCAAGGAGTCTTCAGCCACATACCCCAATGGGAATGACGAAAGCATTATTTGTGCCTTTGTGTAGGTATATGCAAAGCACAATGTGGGCTCTAAGGATAGTAAACACTGACGGGGAGGCAGTAGGAAACTATCAAAAGACTGATATGAATGATGTGCTTTTGAAAAACATAATTCTAGTAGCCAAATACGTGTTGCATGAGACAAAATAGACATCAGGAAGCCAGGAAAAGGTGAAGAGAGTGATGCAGGATTATATTCCACTTACCAAAACATCGCCTATTAAGTTAAAAAAGAGAGTAGACATTCTAATGGAAATTCCATGAATGGGCTGGGTTCTCTAGTCATCAGTTTTCCAGCAATCAAAAGTTAGCCAGATGTGTAGGAAGAACCACAAGATGAGTAGGACAGATGAATAGAAATGGCCTTCGCTGCTCATCACCTACCTGCTCCTGGGGCATTCTGAGGGCTTCAGTTCTTTCTTCCAAATAAAACGGCCAAAACAGCTCCCATGAGGACCCACTTTCTACATAGATAATGTGAGACGCTGAGTGGGAAGCTCCTTATGTACTGGAACTACTACACTCATTAGGAGAGAAGATGAACGATGTTGACCAACAGCAAAGAACCCACATAATGAATACCCAATATTGCCTAAGAAATGAGAAGCTAGCCAAGCATATATAGGCTCACTGAGAAGCTCATGTGATGTTAATCATAAAGGTATAAATAATTTTCCCTTATAAACCAGACTATATAACAACTATCTGTCTTTCGGATCACCAGACCCAGGAGCTCAAGCAAATTCCCTTGTATTACCAATGAAGTAACACCAGAAAGAGAGATGGCTCAAGTCAGAACCAATGGGTTCTTCTGCCCTGCAGCCAGTAGTCTTTATCAATAAACTGCAGGGGGATGATAATGGCAGGAAATAATGCAGGAGTTTGCTGTGTTCCACTGAGCCACAAGGAAGGCCTGGAATGGGGTAAGAGAAGGTGATAGAGAGAGACAGGTCCTCCAGTATATACTTCCCCGGATAAATACTTTGGGGGTAACTAACTTTTTATAAATACAGCAAATAATAAGGATCTCCTATCAAAAATAAATTAGCTTTCCAGTAACAGCTTGTTCCTTCTATCTGTGACATTTGGAGTGTGCAAACCTGAAAAGTCCAAGTCAATGAGCATGGATCAAAATTGTTATTGTAGGTTGATACTCATACATTCATTTCTATTTACTTTTAATTCTTACGCGTGCGCGCGCGTGCGTGCGCGCACACACACACACACACACACACACACACACACACACACACACACACACACAAACATTGCCAACTGGCTTGGAAGAATGCATACAGCTTTTCCCCATGACTAATCATCACATTTTACCACTGTAAGCCCGAGGGGACAGATCAGTGAGAAGGCATAGTTATTTACCAAACTGTAGACACGATAACACAAATAGGCTTCTTTGGAAGAAAAAGAACTCAAGAGAAAAAGACGGCTACTTTCAGTTCTCTCTGTTAACCAACTTGCTGAAATTTCCATAAATGTTTCATCTGTAAAGCTTCTTGCTTCAAGGAGCCCATCAAGACAGCAGAAATACTCACTCAGCCCAGGTACAATGGAAACTTCCCGTTATGAATGTTGAAAGTCTGATGCTGAAGTACAGCCACTATAACCCACAGAAGCAGGATTCACAGTCTATATACTCATGTTCCATAAAATCTATGCAGCTTATCAAGAATTATCTATAGGTAAGCCTCTATTGTGTCTAACACATTATGTCAAAAGAACAAACAAATGATTTGAACCATATGTTAGGAGTGAGTCCTGTATCTAGAGTCCTGGCAAAAGTCCCTTATTCTCTCATTTAAAACTATCAGTGTCTGAGCATCAATTTTTTTCCATTGTAAAAAGATGGGAGAAATAGAATCTGTGGTCTGAATTAATTTTAACTCCTAAAAAGCTTAATGATAATAGTAATAAAAAATATTAAGGACCATGAATAAAAATACCCATCAAAAGTATATTCTTCAGCCTAGATATCCTCAGTGATACAATTGCTCATTCAAAGAGTTGAAAAGATATATAGCCTATTATTCTGCCAGCTACAGGACAAGACTTTAATGGAGATATGCCTTTTCCCAGAGGAAAAGGTAAGGTCTAATGATGGGGAGAGCTAAGGGACATCAGCATCAGGAATAAACACAGAGGACAGAGCACGTTGGGATTTGCAGTTACTGTCACAGCAAGAATGTAAGGAAGTTCAGAGCAAAGCCTTTGTAACAAAGTCCTTTCTGAAACCATGCAGCCTCTCCATGCTCTTATTTATCCTGTCACCATCTGTCCACCAGCGTGATCAGGAGCTTTGTCCTCGAGATGTAGAGGGCTTGAGTGACTGTCATTGGGAGCAGAAAAGAGAGGACTACAGAAGTTGGCATTACCCTGCAGACAGTCTGGAGATAGAGTAGGTGGTAGAAACAGATCAGTGGAGAAGTTAAAGCCCAAGCATTGGCTCTTCCTCCCACATCAGTGAGCAGTGGGAGGTCCCGTCACACACAGTAGCTGTCACATCCATCACACAAATGGGCATGCTGCTCATATTGAGGTACTTATTCAACTTTGTTAGAAGGCAGTTCTGTACTTTTAACTCTTTCTTTGGAAATCTTAAAATTCTGTTGTGAAACGAATCTTGTTATGTAACTTAATTTGACCTCAGAGATCCATGGTCTTGACCTGGTCTTATGGGGACTGTAGTGCTACACCCTACCTCCAGCTCTTAAATGTATATTTAAGTGAGAATATTTAAGAAACCAATATTTTTATTGTTGTTTGCTTTTTGTTTTATGGTTTGTTTTTGTTTGTTTGTTTGTTTGTTTGTTTGTCTTGTTTTTAAGACAGGATTTCTCTGTGAAATCCCATACCTGTTAGTCAACATTTCACACAATCTACATGCACCACCTAAGATGGAGATAGGATAAAGCTTTCCATAACTATTTTATAGTTGAGGAATCTGATGCCCAGATATATAAACAGTGAGCTTACAATACTTGAAGAATAAGGCTCAACATTTACTTAAGCTGGATACATACTTAAAAACAGAATTGTGTTTAGAGATGACTATGTGGTTAAGAGCATGCATTGCTCTTGCAGATGACCTGAGTTGCGTTTTAAGTACCTACATCAGTAGTCCATTCACAATTGCTTCTACTTCCAGCTATGGAGAGATAGGATGCCTCTGGCCTCCTTGAGCACAGACACGATCTCATACATACATACATACATACAGATGCACACCCATACACATAATTAAAAATAAAATGAATGTCAAAAAGAAAACACAGTAGACTGAAGGTGAATATGATCAGAGAGACACAACAGGCATGTATGAAAGTGCCTAGGGAAATCTATCATTGGGTAGAATTATTAGTAAAAACAAAGTGCAACAATAAGTTATCGTAGAGTCAAATTCAATCACTGAAGCGAGAGGGATAGTTAGTGGTAGACCAGTAAGCATGGACTCAGGGTTTCATCTTCAGCACTACAAAGAAAAACATAAAACAAAACAAACAAAGCTAGCCAGGACCAAACACGTCTCAATCATTAAATCTACCATGTGTTCAAATCAGTTTGTGTTCTGTGTGCATCACAAGACCATCAAAAAAAGTTAAACAGACCCCATGAACACAGTTAGGGGCTGCACCATGCTAACTCACTGGTTATGAAGAAGTAAAGAGGGTAAGCTAGAGGGCTCAGTGGCGAAGGACTTGGTACCAAGTCTGATGACAGGAGTTGGATATACAGAAACCACATGGTGAAAGGAGAAAACCAACTTCTACAGGTTGTCCTCTGACAGACACACACACACACACACCACTTTATTAATTGGCTAATTTTAAAAATAAGATCTGCAACTACCAAAAGTCCATAGGGTCCCAAACCTAAACTCAGATTGTCATGCTCCTTCAGGTTGACAGATCCCAGGGAATTTTATATCAGAGCACCTATACCTTTAAACAACCTTCCCAGTGTGTGGAAGACAAAGAGGTAAGTGAATACCCTTCTGGGAACCCATTAAATCCAATATTCCAGAGAGACCTAGAAGTATTCTTGATGGTTCAATAAAGGCATAAATCAGTTCTCCCTCCTCAGTTGTGATGAGTGATCACATCATCCCCCTGGGCATCCCTTGGCCCAACTCACATCATCACAAGTGAATATTATCATGAAAATATGCAATATTACCAAAAGATGTGGTAGTACCAAAAGCAGACTTCCTAGATAGCACAGAACAACTTTAGGGGGAAGTACAGCCCTCTCAAGGGTTAGAGTTGAAAGTAATCTAAGACAGCAGCACTGAGCCACCTGCCAACATAATTGAACAGGAACTGTGAAATCTGTGTCCTTGTCATATTGTGAATTAGAGGTAAACTAGGCAACACTTTGAGGCTTCTTGTTATATGGTCCACATTACACCATAGCTATCCCCACGTCACGGTGTACGAGACTGAATTAAAGTGCACTTATTATGTATGCGTTAAAAACAACCATCCTCATGTTGACATCTTCATCAGCAATTAATCAAAAATGCAATCCTATTTGGAAATGGTACCTTCACAAAAGTAATGCAATTTAATGAGGTTGTCATGGCAGGGCCAAAATCAATACATTCAATCCTTGTAGAAAGGCCATATAGGATGCAAATATCCAAATGCACACATGAAGAAGTCCCTATGAAGAAGGCAGACACGGGGCTAGAAAACAACACAGGTGACCAGTAAACCACCCGAAGCCGGGAATGAGCCATGGACCAGACTTTCTCTACTACTCTTCCGCAGGAGGAAACCAACACTGCTGATTGCCTGATGAATGCCATGCCTTCTGCCTTCAAATCCCCGAGACAATCCATTTCTACTGTTTAAGCCACTTACTCTGAGGTGTTTTATTACAAAAATGTGAGAAAACTAAGACAAGGTTTGTAGTATTGACACAGCTCTTCTCCTGTCTTAGAACTCTTCTATCTGCAGCCCGGATTTGCTCACTCCACAGCATCAGGCCCTTCGAAGACCTAAATACACACCCCAGAGAATGCTTGACATTGCATAGCATGAAATGTCCATAAGCTCAACACACTACAGGTGGCATTCAAATGGGCCTCGCCCATTCACTTAGCAATCTAGAACGTTCACCAAGACCCATTCCTTGACCTCCACAGTGAGGGCTGGCAGAGCTTGGTTCTGGAGTTGAACCTGAGCCCAGAATTAATAAAACTGGTGAGCTTCAGGGTAGAGCTACCTTGCTCTTCTTTGTCTCCCTTTGCAGATGGTTCAGCCCAGGAGAAACTGTGGAGGTTGGCTCTAGCAAAGTCTAGGCCACATTGTCAGCACTCTGACAGCTCTGAGCCAGGTCATTAAGCAAGGAGAGAATTCCCTTCACGTTGAGCTGTACTTTCAAGTGTTTCACAGTGAATATTGTCTTCTAATCATATTACTCCATAGTTTGATATGTTACTGTTTTCTTCTAACACAAAGAGATAAATAACTCTAAAGAATAAGAGACTCTAAAACTGGATACTTAAAAGTTACTTATTTGCACTTAAGCATAATGTATTAGCTCCAAAAGATGTGCTATGTTCTCATTTATTTTATTTTTCAGGACAAGCTTTCCACCCAAAGTCTAGAGGGTGGTGTGAAAGTGAGTTCTGGAATATTATCACCCCAAACAGGCTTCCCCTGATGTGGAATACCTGAGCAGAGGCTATGAGTCAGGGGTATTAGCCCATAACTCTGGAGCCCTCTGAATGAAAGCCCATTCGCCAAGAGATGAAATGCCAGAGTCATCTCCAAATTACAGTCTTTATACTATATTCCTGCCCAATACAAAACAATTCCCCTGAGGCATGCTGAACTTACTGTCTAGAGGCATTCTGAACCCATGAGCAAATATTATAAGAATCATGATGCACCGCCTAGCACCCAATTCCTAGCTTTCCAATTATACAGGATGTTATAATGATTCCAAATGACAAAATAATATCAAATACCTACTACTTAATAAGAACACTTACTTAATAGGCCAGGCTAACTGCTTCTAATACTTTTGCTATTTGTGTGTGTGTGTGTGTGTGTGTGTGTGTGTGTGTGTGTGTGTGTGTGTGTGTGTGTGTGTGTGTGCCAAACTCATTTCCCTGATGCCCACTGTTCTGGTTGGCTTTTTTGTCAACCTGATACAGGTTAGAGTTAAATGGGCAGAAGGGTGTCAATTGAGTAAATGCCTCCATCAGATTGGCCTGTAGGCAAGTCTGTGGGGACATTTTCTTGATTGCTAGTTAATAGAGAAGGGTCCAGTCCACCAGAGCAGTCCCACTCATTGGCAGGTGGTCCTGAAAAGTATTAAAAAGTAGGCTGAGCAAGCCATAGACAGCAAGCCAGTAAGCAGCACTCCTCCATGGCCTCTGCCTTCAGTTCCTGCCTGGAATTCTTTCCTGACTTCCCTTCACAGTGCATTATAAGCAATGAGCTGATATAAACCCTTTCCTCCCCAATTTGCTTTAGGTAACAGTATTTTATCACAGTAATAGAGAGAAACTAAGACACCTATCATGCTCCCTTGCACTGAATAAGGCTTTTCTCTATGAGTTTCTGTGTGATGAAAGAAATCAGGGTCAATGCTACGGCTTGATGCAGAGTCTAGGGACTCCAGAGAGTTGGCACATGCCCACCTTATCTTCCGCAAGACTCACTATGGCCTTTTGAAGGCTTTCATGGAGGACTTGGAATCCACCCTAAATCAATGCTTATCATGTTGAACAATTCTTCAGAGTCTCTTGAGCACTTTCTAAAGCACAGAGTGCTAAGCCTACCCCAGAGTTCCTGACTCAGGAGTCTGAGGTGGGGCCTGGGCATTTTCACCCTTAATTGTATTCTCATGCCCTGGCTATAAAACAATTTTGAAAACCACTGCTCTACCGGAAAGATTTCAAGTGTGAAAGAAATGTACAGATAAGCAGAAGCCCAGATAAGTGCAGTGCAGGAAGGGATCACCGGGGAAAAGGGTGAGGATTCTGCGGACATGAGCAGACGGAGAAGGCTGGAGTGTGATTTGTACAGAGTGGGGTGTGGGAAGATAAGCAGAGCGTTTGGACTTGGCTCAAAGGATAAGTAGCTCAGATTCCTCTCCAAATCACCTTCTCCTACAAGGAGGTGGCAGATCAACACCGCCACACGGGGATCACAGTGACAGGTCAAAGACCTCACTGTTCTGAAGCGGCTGTGTCACCCTGGCTGCCTTCTGTCCTTCTCCGGGCACGTGAGATGGGCAGACAGGAGCGTTAGACATTCCAGCCCAAGCAATGACCTCTCAGAGTGGCAGGGCAGCAGAGAGTTAACTGTTTCTGAACGGGGTGAGCAAAGGGTTCTCTCCTACTTTTTATGCCCCCGGGTATGCACAAGCTAGCAAAACGTAACCATTCAAAGATGAAAACAAGTATTTTTTTTTCCAACAAACTCATCTTGGCAACAACTTTTGATACTAAGGACTTTTTCTCCTTACTATAAAAAAAAAATAAAACTTGTCCCATAGATCTCATTCTCTCAATACTAAGATACCATTTTTAAAGGCTAAAACATATCTACCAGAGACAAGGGAGCAGTCTTGTTATGCCCTTGGGAATATCTGGGAGTCTCAGTACTCAGAGCCTATTTTAAAATGAAGAGTTAGAGGAAGTGGGGAGTGACTGAAGAGCCCTGCCATGGGCAGTGCCTGATGCTGGGGGTGACTTCTGCCAAAAGAAATGGGGTACAGAGGATGAGGGACAATGTCCAGGCCCCACGATGAAAGCACTGGAGCACTGGAGCCCCACTGGACGGAGACAGGAAAGCAGGTGGTGCCCTTTGCCTGGAAAGCTGTCATAGGAAGAAGAAATGAATTCCTGCCGGAACCATTTGGGTCACTCCACACTGCAAACCAAGGACGTGGGAAGCCCAGTGCCAACAGAAGGAAACTCTCAGTAACAACGGAGATCAGTGACATCACAGCAGGATCAGTGACATCACAGCAGGGAAGCCCATGGGGACGGGAGGCTCATGGGAACAGCCAGGCCAGACAGGCTCTGTTTACAATGCGATTTCCTTCCTTTGAACCCCACACAGTGTCTCCATCCATAAGTGAAATGATCCTATTATGTTTTCTCTGCAGAGCCTTCTGTCGTACAAGTACATAAAGAGTTGCGTTCCTGCATCCCTTCAGTCCATAAAACCTCAAGCACCTACTGTTTGCCAGGCAATTAGGCAATATACTAAATAAATACATACATATATACATACATACATACATACATACATACATACATACATACATACATACATAAAAGCATCCCTACCAAGGACCAGGCCAATGAGCTGCCAAAAAAATCACTGGATGGGAGGTTTTTGTTTTTTTTTTTAAGTCTGCTCTAAATTAGACTGAATGACTAATTGATGTGAAGACATATAACAAGGATCCGGTGCAGCTGGGCTCAGCAAAATGAGTCCTTAAGCTGTTCCTGTGGTCAATAACATAGTCACCTACAGGACTCACCTGTAGACACTGGCTGGTCCAATACTGTTCCTGCACGCACGTCTCCTGGCTCAGAATAACCAAGTGCACAGAACTTATGTCATCGGCTAGATAGTGAAGGAGAAGAGAGGCAAAGACAGATCACGGGAGACCAGCTGGGCTGGCTCACAGAACACAAGGGGAGAAGGGAAGAAAGGCTGAAGCCAAGCCGCAGAGGGGAAGGGATATTAACATTCAGACGAGAGGTGCTTGAAGGGAGCAGAGCAGGCCAGGCAAGCAAAGGGATGCCTTGGAAAAGATTGAGGAGGCCTTCGTGGCTTGTGTGCCATGGGGCAAGCTGAGAAAACATGGAGAGGATAGTGGAAGTCAAAGGACTCAGTTTGAGTCTGTAGAGCTAGGGGTGCCTTCAGTTCGAAGTTCAAGTGAACAGTCTGGACTGGAGATAAAGGACAACAGGACTGTAAGAGGCAACTGATGACCCAGAGTAGACGGTGGCTTCTACTACTAGGATCCATGTTTGCATCCTAGCCGAAGATCTCCAGTCCCGAGACAGGAAATCTAACCCCGACTCTGACTTGAGTTGGACCTCCACTGTTTGCTGTTCACTGACCTGGGGACTTACTCCCTGTGCCTCTGGGCCTCATTTCAAGTCACAGATTTGGACTAAATGTTTTCTAAGATTCATCTGTCTTCTTACAGTGTATGTGGTTTTCTAATCACTAAGACTTTTAATCTGAGAGATAACTTTATAGAGAAGAGAATAAATAACTTCTATATTCCTTATCCTGGTATCTAAAGGCACCAAACCCGTGGAATTTCTGTAAATAAGTGTCTGTCCTTTGTAGTGACCATTGAGCCACAAGTGAATACATAGTGAGATGGCTACACATGGACTGGCCATGCCAGAACGATTAACCACATGATTTTAGGGCTGAGGCACAGCATATAAGGAGGGATAGGAGGCTAAAGACTCATTTTATTTAAGTGACAAATAAATTCAGTAAATGTCACCTGTGTAAAAACTCTGGACCTCAAAGCTCAGGTGAGCCTCCTGACTGGAGAACATATCCATGTGCCAAAGGGATGGTATTTCTTGAATACATCGGGAGAAGACGCAGGTGTGTTGTGACTGAGGCTCTCCTAAACGTCCACCTATGTGGTTCTTCATTTGTCTGGTCCTGAATTAAACCCTTTATAATAATGCTATAATTCTAAGGGTAGTACTTCTCTGAAGTCACCTGAAAAGGTCATGGAACATGCATCCTTTGATAAACAAATGAAACCAGAATAGCTTTGACAAGTGCCCTCTGGTTTATGGTCTTGGCAGCACCGTGGGTGTTGTGTGATTATAACAGATAGCCCGGTGACAGCATCTTTAAATCACGGTTATGCCGGTGTGGTGATGAATGGCATGGGAAACTCTTCTGAGATGTCGGAGGGGACAGAGACATCTACACCAGCACCTCCAACAAGGCTTCAAAAACAATGCTTTCCTGATATATTAAGCAGCCGTTGCGAAGCTTGGAAAGATTTTGGGGGGCAGCTGTCATCATTCAGGTGTTGACCAAAGCCTTGCCTAATACATCATCTCTAACCATTTCTCTGTGTGGCTTCTTTTTACCACTCACAAGCAATTCAAATGTTGGTCATCCAGAAAATTCATTCCTCTTTCCTTCCTACAGGCATATGGAACAGAAATGAAATTACTGATGCAAACTGAGCCAAAATATACTTTAAAATAATTTTTGTTATGACTCAAGCTTAATCCCCTGCACAACAATAAACACAATTAACTGATATTAATTAGCATGGGAAATGTCCTGAAAACATTGCTGGCAGGTCAAGTTAAGTTCTGTATGACACTCTAAACAACTGGTTGGCTTCAGTGACAGTTAACTCCTCTGTTCCATCTTGATTCTTGTTCCCAACGCAACTCTTTAAAATTCTCTCCCAGAGATTCTGCATCAGGTCTAGCTGCCCTGAAGAAACACTCACAAGTACTTCCCATTTGTCTTCCATGTAGCCCACCGGGGCCTGTTAACGGAACTGAAGTAGAAGCAGCCATCAGATCGGCTTGAAGATCTGTGCTTTGCATTAGTGAGCGGTGAGTAATCATCCTGGGTGTTTGTTACAGGAACTGATCAAAAGCTCCTTGATGCTGAACATGCCAATCAAGATCAGGGTTTGGTTTTTGCTTTGGAAAAAGGTCAAATAGCTTTCCATTATCTTTTTTTTCTCCCCAGGGCCCTTTGAAGAAGTTCATCTGTTCTTAACAGCTGTTCCTAAGTAGAATTGATCCTGCAGAAAAGTGATTATAGGGCCACACCCCAGAGGTGACATAAGTTAAACTATATTCTAGTTTTGCTTTCCTCTGATAGAACAGAAAACAAGAAAGTACGCTTCCAGTAACTTAAAACTGGGGTGAAAATTTTAACATTACCCATCTCATTTCTATGAAGCATCATTCTTACAATGCTCTCATTTTAACATTGTCATGATACATATTTATATAATACTTTTAGCAGAAATCAATGGATCCACTCATTAACTATGGTTTTGTAGTTTATAAACTTTACATGTATCTACCATGGTGTTCAAAAATCCTGCAAATAGGCAGGGCAAATAAAGTTTCCCCATGGTAGACAATATTGAACCCAGATGTGGGATAAAAGTTTAAAACCATGTTCAAACACCAGCTCCCCCATTTACCATTTACTCATACCAGGGGGGTGTGACAAGCTTCATCACTCTGTGCCTTGGTTTCCTCATATGTAAAGTATACATAATAATGCCTCCCCGCCCCCTGCCCCCCCCCGTGTGTCTATGTGTGTGTGTGAGTATTTATAGCATGCACTTCCATATGAGTGCAGGTGTATGAATGTCACAGCATGTGTGTGGAGGTCAGAGGAGAGCCTAGGCTTTACATCCTTGTCTTCCACCTTACTTAAGACAGTCTTTGGTTTGTCATGACAGATGCCAGGCTAGCTGACCTGTGAGGATTCTCTTATCTCTGCTTCCCCAGCTGGTCACAGGAACACTGGGATTACAGATGCATGCCACCTTGTCCAACTTTACTGGTAAGCACCATTTAAAGGCTTATAAATTTAAATGTGACAAGTCCTTGAGTGTTCCCATGTCAGGCCCTGTCAAGGCTGTGTAGATAGGAGGTTTTCAGAACTGCTCCTGTCTCCCAGGTTGCCTGGGAGTAGTGTGAGGACAGAGGCAGAACACTGAATAAATGTGAGAGAATTTATCAGGGACTGTGAGAGAGCAGAGGGAGCACACTGGGTTGGGGGAAGGGGAAGCAAGTGGCCACAGGTACCAGCTCAGGGCAGAGTATTAGAAGATGAGCAGGAATTTGCCAAGAGCACCATACTGAAGGGGTGTAAAAGGGAAGGGGTAGGTTTTCAGGTCCAGGGTGAAATATGCATGAAGAGGAATATGTTCGCATCTTTACTATGCATTATGTGCACGGACTGTGGTAAAATTACCTACACTTTATTACATCCTGACAATCACCTTCAAGCTCATCTGAACTGATACCACCTCAGAAATGAAGACCTTGGGACTTAGGAAGGCTTACAGTGTATTTCTCAAGGAGAATGTACTGTGAGTGGCAGAGCCCATCTGTCTCCAGGACTGGAGCTGCACAGGCTGTTTCCTAGGCAGTGCAGCCCTGGAGGCAGAAGTCAATGTTGCCAAAAAAAAAAAGAATGCTTTGGACAATGGAGAAGTTTGCGGAAGGAGCTGGGAAGAGATGGACGGTTAAGGTAATGCCATTTTTGTCTGCTATTTTCTGAAGAGCAGTGGTATGATGATAGCGAAAAGCTAGAAGAGCATGAAAATCCGTGTCTGAGGAACACCTGTTGATGCTGATGTTGGTTCTGCAAGGAACTAAAGGGGACAGGATCCAGGGAAGATGATGACATGCTTAAAACACAGGAGCAACCAACTCTACACCAAGTAAGTAAGAGGAAAAATGAGGCACAGGTAGTGTGGAGTTAATATATGCTGCAAGGGAGTCAGAAGTCTTGGATTCTGACCAAAATATAGGGACCTAGCGAATAGTCTCTAAGTCAGTGGAAGAGGCCCCTACTACTCTCTCTTGCCTCAAAGCAGCATGGCCAGCCTGAGCACACAGCACTGTTCCTTCTCTTACTTCATCCCTCGGATCCTCTGAACATGATGCAGTTGTTTATTAAAACATTGACTTAGGTTATTTCAGCCTTGTATTGCTATTGGAAGTAGACCTCATGAGGTATTGTTTCCAGTAAGAAAAGCAGAAGTGTTTTGAAGAATAGTGCTTAGGAAAGATGAGAGTCACTAAGGATACTTCAAGGTTTAGGGATAAGGGAGATATGTAGGAAGGAGATCTCTTATGAACATTGAGATAGAGGCAGACACTTTCCTGCAAACCAGTGGTTCTCAACCTATGAGTTGTAACTCCTTTGGTATCAAATGACCTTTTCACAGGGGTCACCTAAGGCCATTGGAAAACACAGATATTTACATTATGATTCACAACAGCAGCAAAATTACAGTTACAAAGTAGCAACAAAAGTAATTGTATGGTTGGGGGGTCACCACAGCACAAGGAACTGTTTTAAAGGGTCACAGCATTAGGAAGGTTGAGAGCCACTGCTGAAGACCAAAAGCACATAGCGGGAAATCAGTGTAGAGACGGACAACAGCACTGTGGCTTCAAACACTACCTAGGGAACTGCTCCTCTTGCCCTAGTAATATTCCCCTTCTCTACCCATGCCACACATTCCTCTATAGTGTCCATTGTCCACAGATAGAGCTTTGACGCACTGGTTAGACAAGATAAGACCAATAATGGCTGATAACGATTTCACTACCAGGAATGGAGACTCAGAGTCAGACTTAAGTTGGCTTCATTCAAGAGAAATGAGAAGTAGCTGCTAATTTTGTCTGGGTTCCAGTCTAGAGACCTATCACCACTGTGCAGGCTGACCCAAGAAGCAAGCTAGTGTTTGCCATTAGCTCAGCTCCTAAAGCTGCATGTGGCAAGCAGCTTGACCCTTCTCCCATCACTGTGCTTTTACCCCAAATTGGCCCCTTCAACTGTATGGATACTCACAGATCCAGTTGTTCACTGTCCCAGGCCACAGCTTCCCTCCAAAATCATGTGCGTGCATACTGTTATGACCCAGTGAAAACATTTGCTTGCACCCATAAGCTGGCCCTGTCCAATACCTCTGCTCTCAGTCATCACAATTCATGCATATGCCTGCAGCTGGGCATGGCCATCATACATGTGCCTTCATCTGGCCACTGTCGCTGAGTATGTTACATCACTGGCTGGCATGTCCACTGCAGGCATCCCCACAGCTTTTGCCACCAAGGACAGGGCAGTCACCTGTTGCTATGAGCACTGCCTTCTGGGCTGGTGAAACACCAAGCCCCACTCCAGATGTGGAGCCGCTGTGTGTGTGTTTATTTTTAGCAATTAGCTTCTACAGCAAACTACAGCATGATTCCTTATGGCCCAATCCACCTGAGTAAAGGTCTTACTTACCAGAGCAACTCGGTAAAATTTGGGAGAGATATGGATCCTTTAAATATGCAAATACCTTTTCCAAGGCTATCAGGATTATAAGTCATCAGTGAAATAGTTTCTCAAAGAAAGATGGTTTATTTCTCATATCTCACCCCCAAAAGTTAGAGGTCTGTTCATTTCTAGTCAAAGAACTCAAAATGACCATTGTATGGCAGCTCAGTAAACCACAATATAACAAAAGAAATAATAATGAACTAAAAAATATATAGAAAAAAAATGAAACAGAAAATTTGAAGGTGAAAACCATAATACCTGAGCAGTAAAATGCAACCGAGAACAGGTTAGACCACCCAGAAGAAAGAAAGAGCAAGCTGGTCACTCGGTAGCTAGGAAGGTCACTTGGAATTGTGCAGCATGGGAAAAAGGGGGGACAGATGAAAAAAGCCTATAGATCTCTGGAACATGAGCCTCAAAATGCTGTATGTGGAGGGGGGTGGAGAGAGAGGGGGAATAAGGGAAGGAGAGAGAGAGAGATTCTCATAGAAGAGAGAGATGATAATAATAAAAGAAATGAAACTTATTAAAAGAAATAGTAGGCTGGGTAGTAGTGGTGCAGGCCTTTAATTCCAGCACTCGGGAGGCAGAGGCAGGCAGGTCTCTGTGAGTTCAAGGCCAGCCTGGTCTACAAAGTGAGTACCAGGACAGCCAATGCTACACAGAGAAATCCTGTCTCAAAAAGAATAAAAACAAACAAATAAATAACAAGAAAGAAAAGAAAAAAAATAATGACCGGAAACTTCCCAGGCATGAGGGCGATATGAATACATAGGTATAGGATTAATGTCAAAAATCAAAGACATAGAATTTTGAAAGCAATAGTAGAAAAGAGACATATTTTTCTATAAGCATATTTTCTCAGGGAAAAATCTTGCAAGTTGAGAGAAAGTGAAATGATACATTTGAGGTGCTATAAGAAATTCCTTCAACCAAAACTTCTTAACCAAGCAAGTAAGCCAAGGAAATGAGGATGCTCACAGAGAAGGCAGAGCAACCATAATCAGTCTCTACAGCACTTGCCTCACGAAGTTGGCAAAAAGAATTTTCCAGGCTAAAACAAGGCTGCTAGTCATAACATAAAACCATAAGAAAGTATAAAACTCAATATAAAGGGTAAATTCATAGTCAAGCACAGAATAATACTGGTGTTGGTGAATAAATCACTTAGGACCCTAGAATAAACATTAAAAGAAAAAAAGTATTAAGGTATCTAAAGCCACATTAACTTGATAATGGCTAGAAAATATGACAACAGAAACTGACATCCAAAAATATAAAACATATGTGGTTATTGGCTCAAACTGTGAAGTTCTTATATGCAGCCAAATTTAAATTGTTATCAGCACAAAATAGACCAGCATAACTATAAGACGTTTTATATAAGCCCCATAGCAACCATAAAGCAAAAAATCCTGCAGAAGTTACACCAATGATAAGGAAGAAGTAATCCAAGTATACGACTGCAGAAAACGATCAAATCACAAAGCCAACAGGAGAGGAAGAAAGCAACAAAGGATCTAAAAAAAATAGAAAAAAACTAACACTCAATTGTGAATCCTGACTTATCATTAAACATAAGTGAAATGTGCTAAAATTTCAAATAAAAAGACAGAGTAGGTAAATGGATTAAAATTGTAAGGCCCACGCTGCCTGCAAGAGACTCAATTCATCTTTGATGATACACATATAGAAAATATAAGGAGAAAGAAAAGCATATCATATGCAAATGGAAACCAGAAAGGAGCAGAGGTAGCTATAATTATAGTCAAGACAGACTTTAAGTCAAAAGATTGTCATAAGAAACAAAGGCAGCAATTGTATAAGGATAAAGAGATTAATTCATAAAGTAGGCAAGATGAGATGACATAACAATTATAAAAATAAATTCATCCAACTTAAGAAGTCTAAAATGTAGAAAGCACATAGTAACTGATCTGAAAGGAGCCACAGACCACAATATAATAATAGGAATAATTGTTTTCAACAATGGATGGATTTGCTGACCAAATATCCAAGAAAGAAAGATTGGTCTTAGACTCCATTTTCATCCAAATGGAGCTAAGAGAGATCCATAAGACATTACATCTATCAACAGAGGAATACATATTTTTCTCAAGAATACACAGACCCTTCTCTAGCACCGATCATGCATTAGAAAATGTGTTACCACAATTCTGTTAAAACTAGAGAAGACAGAAATCATGTCATGAATCTTTTTCCAACAATAGCAATGTGAAACTAGAGATGTAAACTATCAGGAAACCCAGAAAATTCACATGACAGCATATTCATCTGAACAATAAAAGGATCAAGAAATAAACCAAAAAGGCAACATTAAAATACCTTGGAACCAATGAAATTGTAATAAAACATTTTGAGCAATGAACGTTTACATTATTTTAAATATCCCCAATAAATAACCTAATTAATATCTCAAGAAAGACTTTAACTCTATGTAAGCAGAGAGGAAATTACAAAGATCTTAACAGGACTATGCCAAATAAAGGCTATATAAACTACAGGATAAATAAAATTGAGTTGATATTTTAACATTATTTTAAAATTTATTCTTTGAAATTTTCATACATGTACACAGTGAATCATGGTATATCCACCCAATTCCTCACCTACAACTCCCCCTAAGATATCGCCAACTTATCTTCCTCCCCAACTGAATATCTTTTTTGTATTTTTAATTTTTTAATTTATTTTTGCCTACTGTGTTCAATCATCTCTGCTCAGCTGGGCATGGGTGTGGGGTCGTCTACAGAGGCATGAAAAAAATCTGTCACTATTCCACTAGTAGACACATCTTGTCTGGTAGGTCAGGATTGCAGCACGCAATGCCTAAGGCTAGACCTAAGAGCACTGGTGTCTTTTCCCACCTCAACAACCTGGATAGCACCTTTCAACACTATGAAAGCTTGCAAACAGGGAGAGAATGTCCCGATCAGTTATAGCTTGATTTTTCTGTGTTCTGCAACCAAAGAATATGGTTTCTTATCACCAAGTTATCCTGGACAAACAAGAGCCATGACAATACCCTATATTGGTATGGATGCATCTTGATAATCTTTGTTCAGTAACTAAAAGAGAAGAAGCTATGACTATTAAATGAGTTGATTTTTAAAAAAAATTATCAAACATGACAGACCCTTAGCTTGACCCAGAACAAAAATAGAGGAGGCCTCAGAAATAAAAACAGATCGTAACATGAGTGATCACATGCCAACAAATTGGAAAACCAAAGCAGAGTGCAAAGATATACAACCAATGAGAACTGACCAAGAAGACATATGATAGAAAGCCTAAACATGGAAATTAAACACCTGACTAGATGACCAGATGAGTTTAAAACTGAGTCTCCCAAACATTCAAAGAACGCCTCTTAGTCTGTTCCAAATTAATAAAGACAGAAGCAGAGCAAACATCTGTAAATGCATTTATGAGATCAGATTACCCAAATCCTAAATCAAAAGATGTCACAAGAAAACTAGAGGCCAACATCCCTGATGGACATAAATACAAAAGTCCTCAAAAGTATACAAGCAAACAAAATTCAATATCACATAAAAAAAATTCATCTTGACTTAGGGAGACTTACTCGGAGAGTGCAAGGTTTGTTTACTCCAAGTATATACAGTTAATTAGCAAAATAAAATATTTTATTTACTACTATGACCATTTTAAAAGACGCAGAAATACATTTAACAAAATTCAACGTGCTTTTGTAATACATTTTTTAAATTACAAACAGAAGTAAATTCACATAAAATAATTGTTATAGTTTGCTTCCTGTTGCCATGATAAAGACTATGACCAAAAGCAACTTGGGAAGCAAAGAGTCTATTCTAGCTCAGGCTTCTAACCCATCATCCGAAGAAATCAGGGCAGGAACTCAAGACAGGAACCTGGAGGCAGGAATGGAAACAGAAGCCATGAGGGAGTGCTACTTACTGACTTCTTGCTCTATCTTACAAATCTTGCTTTCTTATACAACCCAGAACCACCTGACCAGGGGTGGTCTCACCAACACTGAGCTGAGTTCTCCCATACCAGTCTTTAATCAAGAAAATGCCTCAATAGACTTGCCTACAGACCACTCTGATTGAGACATTTTCTCCACTGGTTTCCTCTCTATAGATGTCCCAAGATTGTGCCAAGCTAACAAGAAACTAACCAGTACAATAATACAGAACATTCATGAAAAGCTGACAGTGAACACCATGACCAATGTGGGGGAAACAGAAAGCCCTTTCCTAAGATATGGCACAAGGAAAGGAAACCTACTTTCACCACATCTGCTCATCATAAACTGGAAATACTAGCAAGGCCAATGGATAAAGAAAGGAAATAAAAGGCATATAAATCAGAAACAAAGAAATGGAACTAACTGTAGATTGTGGATTATATAATCCAATACAATCCAATGTATAGAACACCATAAAGATTCCTTAACAAAACTGTTAGTGCTAGTGGGTGAATGCAGTAAAGTTGAAGATTACAGAGTCAAAATACCAAAATCAATTGCATTTCCATACACTAATAATCACTTATCAAAAAAGAAAGGGGAGAGAGAGAGAGAAAAACTTGAAGGCTGGGTTATACCTCAGAAGCAGAGTGCTTGCTTAGCATGCGGGAGGCCCTGGTTTATATTCTCAGTACCCTTCCTTTCAAAAAAGGAAGAGAAGAAAACAAGCCCAATTATAAAAGCATCAAGAAGAATAAAATACTTAGGAATAAATGAATAAATTCAACCAAAAAAATGAATAATCTATATGCTGAAAACTCTAAGATAATGATAAAAAAGCTATAAAAATGTTCTGAAGCCATAAAAGATCCTGAAACACCAGAGCAAAAGTGAGAAAGAACAAAGTTAGAGTTATCGCACATTGCCATTGAATTTAATTTCACAAAGACATAATAATTATAAAAGTATGGTACTGGCATGGAAACAGACACATAGACCAAAAGTACAGAATTGAGAGCTCCGATACAAACCCATAAAACATGATCAAAATTTAAAAAGTGAAGAGAAGAATGTTTTTTTCAATAAAGAGTACTGAGTTCATGCCCTTGAGGATATCTCCACCCAACACGTAATAATGGTTGTTATACATTGAGCCTTGCTGTTAGAGTAGATTCGGAAGTTCTCACCAAATGAAAGAAACAAAGGTTAACTCTGTAAGATGACAGGTGTCTAACTCCAGTCTTTCTGTTACTGGATTAATCTTAGACATGTTCATCCTGCATAGCTGCATCTTTTTACCATCTGACCTTAGCCCCCACATGTCTTTGTTTCCACATATAATCTATAAAGTCCCACATACAAAAGAGAGCATAGTTTCCATGTTTCTATGTCTATGTCACATTTCAGTGACAAATGGGAAAATTCAGCCTGACACTAAAGAGCTTTACTCAGCTCAGGATCTGCAACATATTCTCAAACTCCTGTTAGAACCATCTCATGATGGTGTCACATTCCTTTAATCCCAGCACTCAGCAGGCAGAGGCAGGCAGATCTCTGTGAGTTCAAGCCAGCCTGGTCTACAGAGTGAGTTCCAGGAGAGCCAGGACTACACAGTGAAACCCTGTCTCTAAAAAACAAAAACAAAACAACAACAAAAGAATCCTCTCACCCCAGTCAGATGTCTATGGACAAAGCGTGACTCACTCAGCAGACTACATTTTACCCGCATGTCAAGTGCATTAGTCAGCAAGAACTGACTTCTTCCGGACATCTAAATGGTATCTAGGCAAGGCTTCACATCCTGAAAGGGGGTGTGCTAATGCTCTTAGGACTACAGTAAAGCCATGGTGAAGAGCAGTCAGTGCAGCTGTGCTAAGCTCCTGTCTTCCTATACTGTTACTGTGTTCCAACAATCATCTGTCCTTTCATGGGACCAGACAAGGATGGGGAACCTTTTGTTTCCTAGTTATCTTCCCTTCAGTGGAGCCTGAAAGTTTTCAGTGAAAGTGTCTGAAGCAAGCACCTATGAGACCCACTCACTGTTTGGCTTCAGAGAGGGGAGCCCAAGCAGACAAGACAAAGAGGTTGTGGAGAAGACAATATCCAGAGCTGCAGGACTGAGAAGCATAGAGCCTACATGGGATGAGGTTCAAGGCCACTGCCTACAGAGTACTCAGTGAGTGGCCTTGGCTCAATTATCCAACCACACCGACTCTTAGATTAAAATGGGAATGATACGTAAGGGCATGTTTATGTCACTTTGTGTAACGAGGCTACTTAGAAGTAAAGAGGAGACTGGATGAGGTAAGGGGTGGGAAAGTGCTGTTATCAACTGTGACACATTACAGAAGTTCTTATGGTTAGCAATAAAAACAAGCAAACACACACAGACACACACACACACCCCTGAGCTATTGGGGCATACATACAGATGTGCACATTTTCTGAGGGGCAATGATTGCTACTGTCTCTAACTTCTCAGGTAGAGGTCACAAAGAAGCTCAGCTCCCAGCCACGGTGGAGAATTTCAGAGACACTCTTGTTTAAGCCTAGCAGAAGACACTAGTTATGGTTTAAGGGAAAAGGTCTATATTAGAAAGAATGTGGACTAACTACTCCAAGGAGTATCATATTGAAAATCTGAGATCTGGCCATGAGGGAAGCTATGAGGCAGGACATGTAGATGAAGGGGGACTATTCCTAACACACTCTATTGATCAGGATACATGGATGAAGAGGGACTATTCCTAACACACTCTATTGATCAGGATACATGGATGAAGAGGGACTATTCCTAACACACTCTGTTGATCAGGACACATTGAAGAAGAGGGACTATTCCTAGCACACTCATTGGTCAGGACATGTGATGAAGAGGACCATTCCTAACACATTCCTTGTCCCTGTCTTCAGTGGTCTTCCTGATTCTCAGCAAATATCTCAGACACATTCTCTCCTCAGTCTTTGCATTACTGATCCTCCCACAGTAAATGCTGTCTCCTAGACAGGCCATGTCTCTTCCTTTACCTAAATAGAGTTTGTACAAATGTCACCTCTTCAGAGAGGACTACTATGACCTTAATGACTAAAGTTCTGAATTAGTCCTCTCAACCCTGGTGTCTCCTACCATGCATTACCTTTCTTTTCTGATAATTTCCTCTATATAATTTTTAGATATATTTGTCTCATTTTTTTCTTACTTATTTTTTGTTTGCTCTTTGATAATTTTATACAAATCATTGTGATCATATTTATCCCTTCTGCCTTCCTCCCAGATCCTTCCTACTTCCCTACTCACCCAACTTTGTATCCTTTTTAAAAAAAAATAGCAAATACAGTTGATGATGCCTGTATACTGTAGACTGTGTGGCCTTCCACTAGAGCTTGGTCAAACCACCAGGGCCACGCCTTTAAAAGAGACTCTACCTTTCCCAGCAACCATCAGTTGTCAATAGTTCCTTAGCTAGAGGTGGGACTTTGTGCCCACCCCCTCTCTCCATGCTGATATTCTGTCTGGCTTGAGCTTGCATGGGTTATGAGCACGCTGTCAAAAGTGCTGTCAGTTTATACTTGCAACTGCCTTTTTTGTGTCTTGTATCCTTATAGCCACTCACCACTTCTGACTCTTAAATTATCTCCACCTGTCTGTGTGATTCATGAGCTTTGGTGGGGGCGGGGTGGGGGGGGGCAAAAACACATATCCTGTTCAGAGCTGAGCATTCCGTAGCCGCTTATTCTCTGCACCTTGACCAGATGTGGATCCCTGTGTTAAATGCCATTTACAGAGAGAGAGTGCTTCTCTGATGAGGACTGAGAGATGCACTAATGTATGGGTATAATGATAAATCATTAGTAGATAGGCACTACGCCAGTTTAGGAAAGTAATAGTAGTAGGTTCTACGTCCCCTGTGACCTGCTGTTCATGGGTTCTCAGCCTCAGGATCAATGCCAGACATGTGCTTCAGTTTGTGGAAGGGGTCTTACATCAAATCAGAGAATGGTTGGTTGCGACAGAATTGCTTTATCTATGGAACAGTTTCTATCTTTCTGTAGAAAGTAAATGCTACTAAACTGATTTTTTTTTTTTACGGTTTTGTTCACCCTATGTAGAGATGGGTGCTTAGTATGAATTCAGATCTCAGAAATTTGGTAAATGAATGAATAAATCTTTTAATTCATTAGCTAATTAAGAATAGAGCTTCTAAATTCACAAATCTCAGCCAACAAGGCTACTGGTGAAAATTATGTACAGAGATCTCTCTAACAAAATTGTCTACTCAAAAAGGTAGCTGAGGTAGCTGAGAGGCAAAAAAAAAAAATGGTATGGGCAAGTTCTGTTAATGATCTGCAGCTATGTAGCTGTATGTATTGAATCCTTTCCTAGACTTAATTTCTACTGCAACCTATAGAAAATATACCTAATTCTAAGCCCCTTCTAAACACTAACAGTTACGTAATGCTAAAAATAGAATAGTGGCAGCTTCAGACATAATGATAATCTCAAAAGTACCTATTGAGTGAGTCAGGCACAGCACTGCGCTAAGGGGGCTGAGAGGCAGGAAGTTGACAGGACAGCCCCCAGTAGACTTTCTGCTAACATAACGGAAAGAAAAAACAAAACTTTATGGAAAGTGGGAACGAGTCAAATTCTTGCATGGAGCCGGAGTGAGAGCTGAGAGTTTCTGCCGGCGCTGGAATTGACCTTGGGCGGTCAGCGTTCTGAAGGGAGGAGGACACGTGCCAGAGACGATCAAATAACAATGAAGATTTTACTTACTCCGGCTTTAATTTCGTCTCTTGTCTCAAAGAGAAATCATGAAACATTTGCATTGCAAACAGCTCCTCTGCCTGTCAGGGCACTCATCAAATTGTTCTCTTCTTTTTAAACTACTAGGCAATAACATACAATAGCTGTTCAATAATAAGCCTCAGAAATAGGCTACCACTGTATTTGACGCTCTGCCATTTGCTATCTAAGCAAATTGCTAATATTTTCTGTTAGATGGAGATAAAGATTGTAAATTTAATGAGGAATATAAAGAAAAGTAAACATATAGAACCATTTGGTCACATTGTATATACTCAATGAAAGATGATGATTATGGCGTTAGCCATCTTAACAGTTGCTAGTTAGTCTGGATGCAAGAGAGCAGCTAGTTGCTTGAATTTTCAGCTACAAGAACAATAATGATCTTAAACAGGTGTCTTAGCCATTTGTCTGTGTTCTATGATTTGTCTGTTAATGCCTTTGTTTCTTTGTCTTCTGAATTTTCTTTCTGAGTAAATTTGTAGAGTTACGTTTGTATTAACCATAGGATAATTTTATGTATATACTTTTGCGAATGTTTTCTCTAAGCCTAACGTATATAATTCTAAAATATTCTTATTAAACTAATATGTACTCAGAGGAAGGTACAGTTTCGGGGACATTCACAATCTGCTCACATCTGCAGCCAGCATCCCAATCACAAAGAAGAGAAAACATTCGTGAAGCTTAGAAGGCAGAGGGGGGCCAGACAAAACAACATTCCTGCTGTTTATAGCCCTATCATTTTTCCTACATTAGCCATTTCCTACAACCAGGAAATCAGTTTGGACCTATCTGTGCCGCCCATCCAGCCCCATCACATCTGAGTATAGCTGCTACCCTGACTCCAAACAATGTAAGTGAGTGTGCCCTTGTGTTTCCTTACACTGAACCACTACACTCACACAACATGGTACTTTCTTTTGCTTGCCTTTGATAATTTGGAAATTTCTCTTGCTAAGCATTTTAGAATGTTTAGTTGCTTAAATAATTCAATCAATTTAGAGCTTAATGTAAATGGAGAAAATATAGCTTTACATATGGTCAGTGAAAAAGAACTGATAAGCATCTTAGTTTAATTGTGATATCATTAAGAAATTATTTCTCCTAGAACTATGTTTATTTTTTAAATGAAATAGAAGGGGGGCTATATATATATATATATATATATATATATATATATATATATATATATTATATGTAATTGTCCCTGTTATAAAAGATATTTTGTGTTAGTGCTATGAAGAGAATAGTATGTCATGAAAAAGATGTTTGCCTTTGTCTGTCTGAGAATATGCATGTAACATTGTTTTATTTTCTAGAAAACTGCGATTGGGTCAGATGATAGATTTTATGTCTGTAACTTTCCTCTTTGTTTCTCATATCTTGTTTCCAATCCTCATCTGCTATCAAATTCCAGCCCTATTTTTTTCTGACTTCAAGATTTATAGCGGCCAGAGGGGGGCCAGACAAAACAACATTCCTGCTGTTTATAGCCCTATCATTTTTCCTACATTAGCCATTTCCTACAACCAGGAAATCAGTTTGGACCTATCTGTGCTGCCTTTTCCTCCACATGTTCACCTCATAGAAAAGGGTCCATTCATGGTGATCATGGCTCTCACAGAGCTCTATCTATGCGGACATTATCGTCACTGCTGAGTGTGAAAAACCCATCCCAAGACAGGCTGTTCAAAAAGGAACACTACAAGATACCCTCCCACACATTTATTTTGGGCTCCTGAGAACAAAGCAGTCATCTGGGATGCATGGTGGAATTCTGTAGTGCCTAACCACAAGCCACCACCAGTCACAGAATCCACTCTTCTTCATCACCTCCATGGGCAGAGGTGCATTGCTTGATGTAGCTTGAGCTTGGCTGAACTCGTGTAACAACCAGTCAAACCCGCCACATACTGCAGCATCCGATAATCTTCAGGACAACAGGACAATGGGAAAGTCCTGATGGTGCGACACACATCAGACCCATTCATCTATGAGTTCTCCGAAACCTTCTTTGAGCCTCAAAATGCACCCTTTGGGTCAGTTATTTTGGTGCAACTAGTCGTTTTCCTTGAATCTCTCTCTCCAGATGGAAATACAGAACCAAAAGATAATTGGAGAGAATGTTTTGTTCAGAGGTAAGAAAGGATAAAGTCTCAAATGCCATCAGCTCTTCTCTTACAGATATTTAGGATGGAGACTGTGGTCCCCCTGTGTGAACCCCTGATGTGTTCCATCCCTTTAACAACAGATGAAACCAAAATCTCCAAGTGTTCTTTCTCCAGTCACTTCAGGCCAAGGGTGGTAATTAGCACATTTCCTGAGCTTTCTCTTTTCTATGTTAAGCAACTTCACTACCTTTAACATGTCATTAATGTGTTCATTTCACGTACACATATACCTTGACTAGGTTTTTTTTGTTAAACTAAAGAGTCCAAAAGAAACCATGATAGTCTTAAAACATACAAATAATACAGAATATAACCAAAGACCACACATACATGAACCCAGAAAATCATACTTCTTACAATAAAACTATATTGTAGCCACAGATATTGAAATTTAACACTCACTACATTTAATGTGCTCAACTAAAATAAAATTGGAATTTTACTTGGCAATAAAACCCAAATAAAGTCCATTACACCACAATAAAAAAAAAAGATACATTTCAATTTTTAAGACTTTGTCACTGGAAACAAAGCAGAGAAGCAAGATCCTTGCCACATTTCACTTTAAGAATGGAAGTCTCACTACATCTCAACTTGTGAGTAGAACTCTCAACATATCTGAGAAAACATATTAAAAGAGAATCTGGGGCCACAAGAATCACATTCCCTCAAAATGTTAGCATTGACATCATTGGCGGCTTTGGCTACTGCTGGCGCCCAATGTGGGGCAAGAGTTTCCACCTAAAACCTGAGAAAAAAGATTCTAAAATGGAGCTAAAAACAGTTCCTAGTTGTCTCTTTCAAGTTAGTGGCAGCCTGCCGGTTTGAGCTACTGGCGGGTTCCTAGCATGCGTGAATGCTCGACCTGTGGTATGGTGGGAATGAGGCCTCTGCAAGTGGAACATTAAGCTGTGTGGTGGATTTAGCCTTTGCTAGTACAAAACAAAAAAAAAAGAGAGATTTCTGGGCTACACGCTGCTTTGATAAAAGCATAGACCCACTATTTCTGAGAGTTGATGGCTCCCAGAGCTGGCGGAAAACGTATCACTGCCATGTTGGGAAGCTAAAGTGGGCGGAGCCAGCAGCACCAGCACCATTTCAGGCTTAGAAGGCTGCAGTTCAAAGCAATAGGCTCAAGCTAATATAAAAAAAATAAGCCACGTAAAGATGGCTACCACACAAAGAATCTGGATTATGTTCTCTTTGATATTCGTAACTAAAGAAAAACATTTGATTACAAAAGCTGTTAAGTTATGCCAAAATGTATATTTTGAAGGTATCTTGACTTCAAAATTTGGATGTAAGGATATGTTGCTTTGGAAAGGAGGCTCTGCTTTTGTTTCCACAGAAAGCCAGAGGCTATGGATTTGTTCCAGATTAAGACACATCAAGTTTGACCAGCCAAGACCACCTGAAAGGTCTCCGATGACACCATGGCCCAGATGATCCAACATCCAGAACCGTTTAAAGACAACTGGCTCAGACGATACACCCTCATGGACTACTCCATAACCCTAAAATATTCTTTGTGTCCCCATAAGATACAGCGCCCCCCTCCAGCAGGAAGTAGTAAAAAAAACTACGCCCAAATTCCCAAATATACCAAGCTGACTTTGGAGATGTGTAAAGGTTAAAAGCTTCCTTTTTAAGAAAAGAAAAGGGGAAGTGCTGTGGGATGGTCTATATGTCAAATGTGTTGCTGATTGGTCAATGAATAAAACACTGATTGGTCAGTGGCCAGGCAGGAAGTATAGGCAGGACTAACAGAGAGGAGAATTGAGAGAACAGGAAGCTGGGTGAGAGAGACACTACCAGCCGCCATCAGGATAAGGAAGATGTAAAGTACCGGTAAGCCACAAGCCACGTGGCAAGGTATAGATTAATAGAAATGGATTAATTTAAGCTGTAAAAACAGTTAGCAAGAAGCCTGCCACGGCCATACAGTTTGTAACCAATATAAGTCTCTGTGTTTACTTGATCAGGTTTGAGCGGCTTGGAACTGGCGGGTGAGAGAGATTTGTCCTGACTGTGGGCCAGGCAGGAAAACTCTAGCAACACACTGCATTAATTATTTTAGGAAATACGCATGTAAAATACTGTGCTGACAAGGGACACACCAAGCCAATCTTGGGACTCTCCACACCAAATATCTACTTGCCACATCTCTGGTCTGGCTGCCCTGTGGTGGGCAAGGAAACTGGTCCCAGAGATCTTCACCACAGTCCTGACTTGTATTTGAGAAGAGACTTCTTTGATGAAAACAACTTTTAAGGAAGATATACCATATTCATTAAGTATAAAGTTAGGTTATTCCATTGCCATATGTTGAAGGTATAGACTATGTTTTGATGTACATATACATAATGAAACTGCTACAACAGCTAAGCTAATTAAAAATCCACCATTTCACATGAGTGCCTTTTTTGGCAAGATCACCTAAAGTCTGCTTTTTAGCAAATTTCCAGTCCACGATACAATACTATAATTACAATGTATGTGCTTCACCGGGGATCTTTAATCTTATTCATCTGATATAACTGGAAGTGTTTATTCTTTTTTTGTTTTTTGTTTTTGTTGTTTTTTTTTGTTTGTTTTGTTTTCTGAGACAGGGTTTCTCTGTGTAGCTTTGCGCCTTTCCTGGAAATCGCTTTGTAGACCAGGCTGGCCTCGAACTCACAGAGATCTGCCTGGCTCTGCCTCCCAAGTGCTGGGATTAAAGGCATGCACCACCATCACCCGGCAAGTGTTTATTCTTAAGCCTACTCACCTTCATCACTACACACCTCTGTTGAACAGAGAATACCATTCTGCTCTTTGTTGTGTCCTTTACCTTTCCAAGATTCCGCCATGAGAGAGATCACTGAGCCCTTGTCTTTCTACGCCTGGCTTATTTCACTAATCATGATGTCCTCTGCTTCATCCACATGGTTGCAAAGGCCCAGATCTATTAAAGGTTTACTAATATCCCATCATATATGATATTTATAATGTGCATGATGAATAGGGACGGGAATACTATAAATCAATACCTTATCATTTCTTTATCCATTCTCCTGTCAATGATCATTTGGACTGTTTTTTCATCTTCTGTTGTGAATAACACTAAAGCTTTCTAATGTGAATTCATAATGTCTCTCTAGCTCTGCAATTCAAAGCCAATATGCTATAAATAAGATGAATTCACCTTTAAAATATTCGTGCAAGTAAACACTTGCATTATATAAACTAAGAAGTTTCTCTTAGCCTTCTCATTTAAGGAGAGGGTATCTACTGAGTGCAATTCATAGCCATATATAATCCAAGTCATTTAAGGCAAAAATCTTCATAAATTTAAGAGTTTATCAAGTCACCTTAAAATTTATATTATAATATGACATATCTATATTTTATCCACATTATCTTCTTTCAGAAGACTTTTAACTTGATTCCCAAAAGATGTCATCTTTCTCTATGCCTATAAGAATCTGAATAATGCCTAAATAAGATTATACATGGGATAAAAGCTACAGTCTGCAAAGCATGAAAGAAGCAGTGCCTTCACACTCCCTTTATCTCGCCAGCAACATTAGCCCTCTACTTCCATAATTTTGGATCTTTATCGTTCTCCGATAATGCTGTCCTGTACTGTTCTTGACAGTAACTCCATTTTCCCTAAAGTTGGAATCCTCTGACTTGTGTGTGTACAGCACCCAGCACAGTGCCTGAGTCTGGATAAAAATGTTTGCCACTGCTGGTGAGTGAAGTAAAGAAACATGGCTCAAGAAAAGTAGGGAGCAGAGCGCAGCAACCACACTTCCAGTGCTGCCGACATAAGCTGACTCCTCACACAGCATTTCGTCTGTTAATACTTTGCCTCCTCTTAAATTCACAGTCCTCCCAGAAACAACACAAAAATCGAGTGGGTAGACTCCACTGGTTCCTTTCCAGTACTCAAGAGATTAAGCTTCGGTATTTTCTTTTAAAAGAATCCCTTTAAATTATGGATTCAAAGTGTATCTGGTGGGCCCAGGATTGGCAAGACTTCTGCTCTAATATCTACACCTAATGATACCCTTAAATAAAAAGTAATATCCCCATCTAGAGTAGAAAAACAGGTCTTGGGTCATCCCTACTCAGCTCACTTTGCATTTCTGCTGGGGCCAGAGGGCATGTGAGGCAAAGCTAAAGTCATGTCTACTCCTTGGCTGAAGGCTAGGTCCAGATAGCCTAAGGACAGCTGGGTGCCATTCCTTTCCTTCATGTCCTATCCAATTCATTCATCCAGAATTAACTAATAGTCCACGGCCATACCACCCTGAATGCTCCCGATCTCGTCTGATCTCAGAAGCTAAGCAGGGTCAGGCCTAGTTAGTACTTGGATGGGAGAATTAACTAACGATGCAGAGCAACAGAGAATCAATCACCCATGTCTTTTCTACTGTACCCTATAGCTTATGGGCTGTCTTTTGTCCACTGTCACCCTGAATCCTCTCCCCAGCCCCAGAGGAAGGTGGCAGCCTACCACCCCTTCAGGAGGAAGGTGAAAGGGACAGATTCAAGCTCCCCAGCAGAAACAAGAATTCAGATTTTCTCACTACAAACCCGGGTCTCTATACATAAACTCACAGACTCACAGCCATTTTTGTTCCAGATATTTAATCAATAAGCTAAAAGAAATGTTTCTACTCTATCCCCATTTCTACCCCCACTAGGTTCAGATTTCAGTGAGCCCCCACCTAGTAATTTTGTGAACAGTTTGTGATACACAAGCTGGTTTTCAAAGAACTTTAAAGAGAACCGCAACAGTAACCGCAGAGTAGTTGAGGAACTGTGGCTGAACAAAAACCGAAAGACAGGTCGAACCCAGGGACCAGCACACAGACGGTAAGAAGGCTTTCCTTATCTATTGATTCCATGGCCTAGCTGTGAGCTGAAAATCACAAAGGACTCACTAGTAGCCCACAGTAAGTAGGCATCCTGGGCTAGCTTACAGAATGAGTCTACGCAGCCCTGGCTCCAGGGTTTTGAACACAATTGTCTTCATTGGTACCGGTCAAAAGTCCTGATAATTTGTACTTTAGAGTCACTAAGGTTGAGGATGTATTAAAAGGCAAAGCTGTAGTTGGTATGCCAGGGAGAGAAAGGCACTGGCGAGCAGATGGAGGAACCTAGGGCAATGGAGAACCTCACCTCTCTTCATTGTATAAGGAAGAAGGGTAATTTTGTTTCTCATTTTTAGCATCCAAAGAGAAATTACTATTACCCAGGTACAGGCGAGATTTTACACCAAACCTAATTGCCCATGTCCAAGGATCTGGGGACAATAGGAAGACCCAACCATTATTTAAAGAGCTGTAGCTTCTTAATTGGGAAGCATAATGAAAGACTTTCCAAAGAGAAAAGGGACATGGAAGCATCTGAGTTACGTGTGTGTCATCCTGAGCCTTTATGACTACCATATAATGAAGAATGCTATGAAAATCAAGCCATTTTTTTAGAATGCATGTTCTGACTTCCCCCATTAGCTTCCTATTGAATGCTTAGTTTGTGCCAAGTCACTGGGATAACAAAGAGGAAAGAAATAATGTTGCCTTCATGAAGTGCATAGTTGAGGAAAGAGGGGGTGACCCAAGAGATGGACAGACAGTAACCCCGTGTGACAGAAGTCAACACAGCAGAAGAGGACTAAGAAAAACATGGTTGAGAAAAAATGTAATCTAAGTATTTGTGTCTATAAAAAGTTAATACATGTTGGGAAGATGTTCCAAGATCTCACGGGTGTTGTCAAATTTTGTTTTTAATGAATAACCCATTGTTAGTGTTACATTCCTGATGAGGCGACCATTGGATGATGTGCTCTTGTACATCTGAGAGTCTCTATACTACAGTATTTGGTAACCACTAATGCAGTTGTTTTGAAATCATAAATTTAACAGACTACATCACACTCTTAAGGAGACTGAGGAGACATCATCCTCTGTCTTGCCATATATATATATATATATATATATATGATGGATATGTGTATGTATACATGTATGTACATATTGCTGCTGTGTACTCTCAAGACACTGTAAACATGGGAACATTTGAAAAGGATGTCACAAAATGCCACATCCAAACTTTCTGGAGGCAACTGGTCCCTGAATTTGCAGCATAAATTTAAACTCAATCGATATTAACCTGTACAAGTGAAAACAGCTCTGGGTTTTTTGTTTGTTTGTTTGTTTTGTTTTTGTGGGGTTTTTTTTTGGTTTAAAGCAGTGACCCTTTGACCTTTCGAAACAAAACAGTAGTGAGGACTGTATGGTAGTATTGAGCCATTCTCTTCCAGTGTTGCATGATTTTGGACTCCCAAACCTACATGCAGGGCACACATGGACCTCATCAAAAATAGTGTTCTTTAACTCTCAGAGGTTCTTAAAAATAGTACTTACAGATTTCCAAGGCTCATAGTCATGCATTAGAATTTTTAATCATATTAATAGACAGCTGGGCAGGAGGAAGGAAGATTGATATGACTTGGTAGGAAGAACATTAGTATAGGAATTTAAAAATCAAAGTTTCAGTCCTGACTTCACCAAGAGTAGGTGACATGTTTCCCTTTGTCTCAGATGGACCAGGGAAAATGAAAACTCTAAAATTACCCCAAAGTCTCTCCTGGCCATAAAGAGTCTGGCAACACCTGGAAGTTACTAACTTGACTGATTTCTAATTGACAAGAAGGTTTTTATGGGAAATTATGGCTTTAATAATGAGAGTGGAGACACATTTCCAAACCTGAGTCTTGAAGTCAAGTCAATCTCTGCCCTTTACACAGCCTCTAGCTGTGTTAACATTTTTACGATGTATTTGCTATAGTATATCGTTTGCCAACACCTAGCAGCATGTGTAGCTCTGGATGGGTATTCAGTTACTGGCTGTCATGAAGAAGGGATGAATGTGTCACAGGCAGGAAATTAAAAAGTATGCAATACAGAGAAAGTAGAGCCCGCTGAAAACAAGTTAGTTACTAAACTCATAAAAAAAGAGAAATCTTAAGACAAACAGGAAAGCCATCATAGTTCAATTTTTAGTCATGAAGATAATTTATTTACATAATCATAATAATGTTATTAGTAAATGCCTACCTAACCAAAATTACAGAGAAAGACCTGGAAGATGAAAGGATGGACAAGTTGCATTCTGGGGTGGCAATATGATATGGGAGCAAGGTGAAATCTTAAGAAGTGATTGTTATTTAGGATATGGGAGTAAATATGAAATAATTCAAAGCAGTTATTTCTATAAAGAAAAATGGGAGAAGGGACAAGGAACTACTGCCTGTGAGAATAAACCCTCCATCATTGTGGTAAAAATAGTGAGCCAATGGAAGAAAATGCAGAGGGGCCATTTCTACACTCAGGAGGCATTTCTGAAGGGTGAGTGTCCCAGGAGGCTGCTGCATACCCACCTTCTCCACTCAGACTTGAATCATTGGTCAACAGAGATCAAAAGAGCTTTGCTCAGAGAAAAGATCAAGCTGCCCTTGCCACCTGTCTAACCACTCTTAGAGTTCCAAGATGAAATCCCCTGATGACCGTCATTTGAAAAATCTTACTCATAAACCTTTCACCAGCCAGTCTGAGACCTCCTCTATACAAGGCACTATTCCAGCCCTCATAGAATGGGGCCATCTAGTTCAGCAGGATCTGCCTTCCTAGGATGGATTTATGACTTTGATGTGAGAGCCATACATTTGCAGAGTGACTCTTGTTTCGTTTTGTTTTTTGAGACAGGGTTTCTCTGTGTAGCCCTGGCTTTCCTGAAACTTGCTCTGTAGACCAGGCTAGCCTCAAACTCAGAGACCTGCCTTTCTCTGCCTTGAGTGCTTGGATTAAAGATGTGCACCACCACAGTCTGGCTTGCAGAATGACTCTTATATTGACTTAAAATGAAAGATGATGAGTACTAGTATTTTCATGGAGTTCATTGAAACAGTCAGGGTTGGAGGTGTTGTTCAGGGGTAGACTATAAGCCTAACACTGCTAAAGACCCTGGGTTCATTCTCAGCACCACCAAAAAGGTTTTAAACATTGAGCAAGTCTGAATCCACCAGACTCAACCAAAGTCCAGGGCTATGACTTTGAACCAGAGGTTATATGGAGGCAGTTTTGAGATACAGTACTTAAAATAAATGGCAATGTTTTACTAAGTGACTATGGAAATAGGAGCTAAGCATTTCAATATCTAATTTAATCTTTAAAACAGGTCAGTTAATAGTTATTAATATTACTGTTTCTATCTCCATTTTGTGGATAGGAAAATCTGAAACAGTGAGATTAGGAATCTTGACCAATGTTGTCAGCTAGAATAGAAGCACACAAAAACCAAGACTAGTTAGCCTCAGAAATTACTGCTAGCTTCTCTCTCTTCTTAAAATAACGGTCTTGTGACTACATAAACACACTACTGCGAGAGTGTGACTAAGATTGAACACAAACGTGTCACACAAAACCTTCATACACCTAAGAACAGAAGAATGTCATCAAATGCAGTTGCAACATGCAAGGATATTATTAGTCCTTGCCTAGTTTCAGTTCTGTGTCTAGTCTTGAAACTTGCTAATTATTTGCAGATGTTCAGAGAGTGATCATTTAAGCTTGATACATTCTGAAAGATTGTCTGGGCACTTCCCCAAAAATATTAGTCCAAAAGTTTCCATGTAAGTACTTTCGGAAGCCAGGAGTCACAGTGAGCAGAAAGGCAGCCAGAAGGTACCACAGCATTGATTGGTAGAAGTCACAGAGGGGAACTGTGGTTGGGACACTTCTGTTGGCCATGCTGATGTGCTCACTGGTATGCTCTGTCTTGAGCAGATGTGTTCTTTAAAAGCTACTGAATAATTGAAGCTTTATGATCTAAAAGACCCAAGAAATCTAATATTTTTAAAGGTGATTATATCAATTAATGTTTTTGAAAGGTGAATGAAATCATAACCTACATTACATAATTTGTAACAGGCTTCCACAATTTCCTTTCGACCTTTGCTTCATGATTCATCATTCCCTGCATCCTGTCCCCATCTCTCTGTGCATCCTGAAAGCAAGAATTCTACATTTTCACCACTGTATTCAGCCCCTAAAAGAGTGCCCGGCAACCAACACAGGTATCTAATGGATGAATGAATCAGACAATCTTTTACATCTTGGTTGCTATTGGTACAGTTAAGACCCCTCTACTATGGTCTTTACTGCTCCTTCACCATAGGATGCTTTTCCAGTGTTCAAGTTCCATCCTTTCTATAAATGCCAACTTCTTCCCGGATTTGGACTTTTTCTTTTCATTTGTGCACATTACATTTCTATTATGTGGCATGATAACAGATGATACAAACCTTATTTTAGTCATTACTTCCAGAACAATCTATACAGAAGCTATATTGGTAAAAGCAAATTTAGAATTTAAATTTTCACATGTATTGCTAGCAGTCAGTTCTTTGTAAGTTTATGTTTGCCCATATCTCTAGTTGCTGACTTGAAATGTGGTTTTCAGATAAAATAAACTGTGACTTTTTTATTGCTAGTCCCAATAATAAGCAGAGTACATGGTAAAATGGTAGATAAATGGCCATCAGCCCAAAAGCTTGTGTAATTAACTATTACTGCAATTTATTCACAATATGTAATGCCGTTTACTCTTTTAAGCCATGCATGGCCTTCCATCATGAGAATGTTACCCCAACCCCTTATTCTTGACCAGTCAGAAAAACAAGCATCTATTTCTAGAGTCAAATCTAAGTGCAAGTCAATATTTGAGTAGGTTTTCTGTACCTATGGTTCTTAAAAATCAGTCCCTAGAGTAGCAGCAGTGTCCTCTGAGAAGTTCATAAATGAACATTCTCCAAGGTCCATCACAGACCATGCAATCAGACCCTCTGGGTGTGGAGCCAGCATTGATTGGTAGAAGTCATAGAGGGGCAATCACGTCTTTGACCAAACCAACAGTGTTGACATTTTTGCTCCAATAGTCAAGTGTACTCTCCTGGAGAAACAGAACTTCATTTAGGTCAGACAGCGAGAACAAGTTAATAAAATTCATATCCAAATATTAGTTGTTTGCCAGCTAAGGTCAACCACTGTTTGCTTTTAATGTATGATTTAAACCAGTGGGTCCTAACGATCTTATTAAATTACACCCCACAACTGCCCGGTAATCTAGTTGTCCTAACCAAGAGGAAAGTGAATGAAATCGAGTTATGCACGGTACTGGCAAAACTAACAGAAACTTTCAGGATCAGCTGTTGAAGGGAAGGGATGGAGGAATATAACCAAGCTAGGTCATTGCAGCTGGTACCTAGGTAGGGTAGAGGGTCATTGATAAATGAAGAAAAGATAATGGCATGGAGATTATAAAGGCCCCGACTTCCAGCATCAGCTAACAACCCCACTTGCATCAGCAGTGTTCACCCACAGTAGTGCACAGAATGCCGGAGGACATATCCAGTTCTATGCTAAGGGGTTAACAGGATGATGGGGCTCTTCAGCCTCAAAGAAACAGATGATAAAAGTAACAGCAAAAATGACAAACACAAGCCATCCCTGAGTTCTGGCTTTAGCTTGGCTCTTGATGTCTTTTCCTTCCTGACCCCATTAATTTTGAAAGAAATCCCTTAAACAAATTAGAGGGAAAGACATGGAACTATCTCTTTACCGGGTTAGAGGGACTAAAAAACTGCTAGTGCTATGTGTGATTTCCAGTCTTGTGGCTGTCCTACCATACAGCGACCTTCTCACATAAGCCATGCAGCTATGCAGTATAGGTGTTAGAAAGATGGTCCAGCCCTTGCATTATTAAGCCACTGGAGTTGAAACCAATTCAAAGTATGTAAGAGTACCAGGTTCCTTCTTGAACCCACCTGAGAGCCAGCAGGAGCTCCCAATAACACTTCAAGTCTGACTGGTCTGGGCTCAGGGCTTATGTGTGCATATAGTCACAAATGCTGGTTTTTTGGTTTTTGGTTGTTTGGTTTTTTGGTACTTACTATCGTATCACCTGTATTTCTGATCATAATTCACATTCACAAGCATGTTAACAGCCATTGAATATATGACTATCTTGCACTCTTCGGGTAAGTAGGAAGTTCAGTTTATTAGCCATAAAGGAAGCAGATACTGGGTGCCCTGAAGGTTAGTAGAATCTGTCGGTGCACAGCTGGACTGTTTTTTCTTTAATGGAAGAAAGGTGACCGCCATACCAGACTAGAGCAAAGGACACCTAAGATTCGGTAGTGTTTGAGGTCACAGACTCTGACACTAGTCCACATCCCAGTAGCTTTGTGGGTTAAAATGTAAATTACCTACCATCACTGTGCTTGAGTTTCCCAGCCTCTCAACTATGAATGACATGAGATCGCTGTGAAGATTAAATGGGACGGTGTGTAAAGTACAGTGCCTAATCCGTAGTAAAAGCTATAGAAACCTCTTTTCAAAAGGCAGTGATCTTTTCAAGTGTCCCCTCGATGTCTGGCATGAACAGAGTGTAAAGATATGAGGCATAAAGAAAGAGATCTGGTAAAGTTTAAGTAAATCTATTCAACAGCCTATAACCGAGGCTGATACTGACTGTGCCATGCTTAGACTGTAGTAAATTATCTAGATTGCTAGAATATCTGAAAAAGAATAAAAATCCACTCATGGTTTTGTTCCTACCCCAATCATACCACCCTTCACACATTTCAATGTGTATTTGTCCATAAGTGCTGCTTGTTCCTGCTATCAGGGCACATGCCCACAAATACTGCTTTCATAGCCACCATTATCTCTCAAGTATTCCTGATCACAATCTTGTTTTCAAACACCTTAAAGCTGTTAAATATGCCGGGCGGTGGTGGCGCACGCCTTTAATCCCAGCACTCGGGAGGCAGAGCCAGGCGGATCTCTGTGAGTTCAAGGCCAGCCTGGTCTACAGAGCGAGATTCAGGAAAGGCGCAAAGCTACACAGAGAAACCCTGTCTCGAAAAACCAAAAAAAAAAAAAAAAAAGCTGTTAAATATTTTGCTTTCATCCTTTTCATAACTAAGGAATTCAGTTTAATTATCAATCCATTCTACTAAATAGGTATCAACTGGAAACGACAATACTTCTGTCTTGAAGGATCAGCAGAGGTCTGAGAATTGCAAGAGACACCTATGGTTTCCAAATTATCTAAAGACAAAAGAACTGAGTGTGTTTGGTTTTGAATAATGCATCTCTAATGACTGTAACTAAAGGAAAGTCAAATCTCCTGCCTGTAACAGGAGTAAAGCACTCAGCACAGAGTGCTTGGGGCGATTGTTACTTCTGCCTTTTCTCAGTGGATGGGGTGCTTGTTAGGTCTCGAAGAGGGAAGATACTATATCAGTTTCACATAATAAAATAACCTTAATTGTAAGAAGTATACATAGGATGGTTTTTTTTTAAAAGGAGCTTATAAAACATAATGCCAAAGCTGCTGAGCAAAAATGCTACCACATTAGCTAAAGGCAAGAAGGAATGAGCAACCAACCATAACCATAAAACAAACTTCTCTTGTCTTCTCTACACAACTCCACAAATGCCAGTTCTCACAATTCCTCAGATTCAAAGACTCCCACCTCTGTGCTCCTTTGCTTCAGAGATGAAGAGCAAAGTGAAAGAAAGAAATGAACATCAAACTCCCATAATGAGTTGAGACACAAATCAGGATTCAAATCTAGACCTCCAAATTTCCAAGCCACGGCAATTTCCACAGGTCTCCATAAATAATCCATCAATACAAATTCATGATCATACCACACATAAAGCTAAATGTTATGTCCCAAGCCAAGAGATGTCCCCATCAAGCTCAGGGTTCCAGCAGGTACCACTATTTTAAAGTCTGTGGAGCCTGTAGGGTAGGGTTTGCTGTGGAGGGTACATCACTAGGGTGGGTCTTTAAGAAGTATACCACTCCCTGGCTCCAGATGCACTCTCTGCTTTCTGGACTGTGCCTGATCCCAACTGTTCACACTCTTCCCGCTGCCTCAGATGATGTCATTGCTATCCTCTCATGCCTTCCTCATCGTGATTGGCAGAGATTCTTCTGAAACTGTGAGCTGAAATAAAGCCTTCCTCAAGAAAGCTGTTTCTATACAGTATTCTGCTCTCATCAACATAAAAGTAACTAATATTCCAAATGATAATTCCACCAGGCTTAGTGCTGTCCCACTCAGAACAAAATCGATTATCAACCCAGCTACATGACCAAAAGCTCAGTCTTTAAACTTATTACCTAAAAAAAGCTGGCTTAGGGCTGGGCATGGTGGCACATGTCTTTAACCTCTGGAGGCAGAGACAGGTGGATTTCTGTGTCTTCATGGATAGCCTAGTCTACACAGTGAGTTCCAGGCCAGCTGGGGTTCCATAGTAAGAGCCTGCTTAAAAAAAAAAAAATGCTAGCTCAACATTGGAGCTTTAAAATCAATGTGGTTATTTGGACTACGATCCACTAAGTTTCATTTTCTGTAGAAAGCACACATAGGGGTCAAAACAGAACATTAGAAAGCTGATGTTTCTCTATAATAAGAGAGTGAAAATGGGAAGAAAGAGGGAGAGGAGAAGGAGGAAGAAGAAGGAAGAGGAGGAGTGGAGGAGTGGGGACGAAGGCAGGAAGGTTGGTTCAGGACACTGAGATTTATAAGGGTTTTTTTTTTTTTTCTCCAAAGGTCCTTTATGAGATAAGTAGAGGAAGCAGAACTTGAACACAGGACTTCTGGTTTGTCCCATCAGAACACATAACATGTTTGCTCTACACCCCTATGTACCAAACCCAGTATATAACCTCAGCATCCCACCAGTATGTATAACCCAGTTTTCAAAGCTCAACCTCAGGGCATCTAACACAGCGGTTCTCAAAAAATGCTGCCCATTGATCCACCCCACCCATCATCTGACACTGACAGCCAGGTGCTGATGGTTCCTGTGCTGGCTCTGCCTCCCTCCCTCGGGTCATGGAGAGCCTTCCTGTGTTTGCATCACCTCTTTGCCTGCTGATGTGGATGCCGATGTAGGGCCTGGAGGTAAAAATCCCCACATCATCTTATTTTGAATTTGCAGGCTCACAAATAAAGCATGATTTGCAGAGTCTTTCTCCTTGACACACAGCAAATATTTCTTCCTTAAATCCTAGAGAAATGACAACACAGAACTGAACTAAATTCAGTTTCAAGTGGTACTGGAAACGGTAAAAGTATTTCGAAATGCAAAAGGAGCCTTTGGAAAGGCGGTTTCAAATTTCCCAGATTTTTCACTCCCAATTAGAGTGATCATATAAAAGACGTTTTGTGGTTATCTTATTTATACAATTTAGAATGTGAATGAAAATTGGGGCAAAAAAACCCAACAATTTAATATGTTGTGAGACCAGAAACATATCTACATTTTCCAGTTTCCAAATAGCGGGAGAGAAATCTCTCAGTTTGCCTTGTACTGAGGTCTGTTTGGTCTATTTGAACACAGTCAGTATTTGGGGCTCTGATACACACCTGACTGCTTCTCATGGGTGATAATTGTAGGAGCAGGGGAGATTCCAGGAGGTAGAGATTGGAAGAGCTGCCTCTTCTTACCTACTTGCTACAGAAAAGTTTTTTGTATTTGGTGACCCTTCAAATAGCCTGTAAAAGCTTCTGGATTTTTTTCTGCTGTCTATCCCTTTGGGCTGTTTGTCTGGCTGAACACAAACAGAACAGAAACAAAGCCCATGAGCCCATGTCTGTAGGACCAGCCATAGGGATGTTAAGACAGGGCCATCATGAATTTGAGACCAGCCTAAATGAAAAATAACTTCCTTTATGTAGTGTAAAGCCCTTTTCAATGAAATGTGCTCATCACTTGAATCCTCAGTGATGAAGTCTCTTTTAGGTAAACATCCAAGCAGGTTACACACAAGTGAAAAAGGAAAAGATCTGAGAAAGGACAACAGGTGTCCTTTTGGACTTCTGCCAAGGTACCATCAGTTGTGTCACAGAGGCTAAGTAGCTTAACTTCTCTAGGTGAGAACCTCACATTTGTAAGGAGAAATAAAGGGGACTTTAAAATGTAACTGGGGAGATGAGAAAAATTAAAATTAGTCTATACACATAGGTCCTAGAAAAACCCTAACATGTCCTGTAAGCAAGGATGCTAATAAGATGACTGACATGTCTTCTTAGCCTCAGTTTTCTTGTCATTTGTTTTACATATTTATTTTTTATCCCAACCCTGTAACAGAGGAAGCAAATCTTCCTTTGCAGTCCATGTTCTCTTTAACCCTAACGAATGATTTTAAAAAATCAAGGCAGGAGCCCTACAGTGTTCCTGGTTAACACAGTTACTGGCTCTAGTTCCGTAAGAACCACCATGGCACTTCCCTATCACACACCTAACTTCCTGAGTACTTCACTAACAGCTGAGTACCATGCACCCTGGGTGCCCTGTGACTCCTGTGTGAGAAAACCTGCTGGTGCAGAATTTACACATTGTTTTAAACCCATTCAATGGCTATTCGACCTCATGTATCTCCAACTACAACCAACCCACAAAAATGTTACATAACTACCCCAAAACAAAGTCCTAGAGCATCAATAGTAACTTAATAATAAATTCAGGTATTTCAGAAAAGTTCACATTACAAATGTACTGGGGTGTGTGGCTCAATGGTGGCCCATGGTTAGCTTGAGTGAGCCCAGGGTATCTAGAGCCCTAACACTCTAGATAAACACATGGAATTTATTAAGTAAATAAAGTAGAATATGCACAAAAGTAGCCCCTTTGCTACATGAAGCCTTTGTGGAAGTCAGTGAGGATTACTTGGTAAATATCTATGCAGTGTACTTGCTGCTAATTCCACAAAGACAAACTGTACTTTATAATTCTGATACTGTGGGATGGAGGTGGGGATGGGTATATGGCGTCTTGTTTTATAAAGAAACAAACTAGACTTCCAATGCTCTGTTATGTCTATGAAATGAAATCAAAGCATGTAATCATGAAACTCTAAAGAAGATACCATACAAAGACCTTTGCAAAACCACAAAATGTCTCATGATGTTATTTACAGCCATTAATATGAAGTAAATTCAGAAACCAATAGTAACAAATGTGATAAGTCACTATTAGTCACTTAGTGGGCACAAGAAGCCTGTCTAGGGATGGAGATATATCTCAGAGGGTAAGGGTACTTGCCACCAAGGCTGACAGGTTATCTTTTGATCTGCATATATACATAGCATACATGTGCATACACACACACAGACAGACACACAGATAGGTAGGTAGGTAGACAGACAGATAGATAGATATAGATATAGATAATAACATAACACCAATCTAATAGTGTCAGTAGTTCACAAGCTTGAAAGAATAAAAATGTAGGGCTAAGAAAGTGGCCACCCCTGGACAATTGCTGAGGATAACAAATCTGCTAATGACTGCTTAAGTCATACAATCCATTCCCAGCTAGGCAGCTGGTCAGCTGGAACCGCTTTCAGAAGAGAACACAACATAATTGGTGTTCACATGTTCTCCCACACAGTGACTTTTCTTTTGAAGAAACCAAGGTGGAACCAAAGGAAGGCATTACAGTGGTGGAACATTCAGTCTTCTCTCAAGGTCTCTAATTACAGTAAAACTCCCCATTCTAGCCTCCTGGGTAGCCTACAAGGACTCGGAAAGATGAATGGAGCAGTAGCATGTCTAAAATAAACAACTCCAGAGCCTGCTTGTGGATCCCAGCTGCAAGCGCAGAGAATGGGAGTCAGGACACACATCTCCAACCCTGCACTGAGCCATATGCCTGGAACAACATGGCAATTCAGCAAGCATTTGAATCAAATGAGCCAGACGCTCTATACTACTTAAAAATCTTGAGTCCCAGAAAGGCCAAGAGATCTGTTCAAAGTTAACACCCCTATAACTGGGCGAGAATCTGTACATCCTACACCCGGTACCTGTTCTACCACCTTATGTATTAGGTTTGACTTCTCCTACCACAATGATCTCTCTGGTTCTTATTGGTATTTAAGGAGGAAGCAACTTTTCACAAAATGACTTTCCAGTTCTCCTAAGCTAAGGACTGCAAAAGCATTTCCTTTCTCCTCCAGAGGGCATGAGCAAGTCTGTTGGGAAAACGAGCTGGTTTCCTGCCTTCTGTGCTCTGGTATCAAACTGATGCTTCGGAGTGCCCTTGTGAGATGTCAACATCTCACAATCCTCTCAACACATGAAAGTGGTGCTTAAGACTGTTGTCTGTTTGACTCAGCATGTAAAAACCAGCGTCCCTGCCATGGAAAGTAAAGCATGTTTCCTGAGGTGGTCTCCGGGGTACCTGCTGAAATGTTAAAGGCTCAAGAAGGCTCACCAGTCTATTATTAGCAAAGACATGGGGTAGGAGAACAAGGTGTGTAAGATCAATGATTACATCTTTGTTTTTGTTACCTGGGCAGAATCTCAAGTAGCCCAGGCTGGCCTCAAATTAACTATATTGTAGAGGCTATCCTCAAACTCCTGATTCTCCTGTCGCTATTCCCTGCATGCTGGAATTATAGCTATGAGCTATCACACTTAACTTAGTTTTCTTTTAGATTTTCAGAACTAAGCATGGTGGGCACATAGTAGGGACTCATTAAATATTTGTTTATATAAATGTCATTCTATTGCTGGTGTAAGGAATACACCATATTAAAGGTATTTCAGCTGTGTAGAGTACTCTATTAAAAAAAAAGCCATTAAACACAGCAGTCAGGAAAGACAGTGCAGAACGGTGGCATCCAAGAACAGAACAAAGACACAATACAGTGGAAGCATCCTGCACTCTGCTAGGATGCATCCTGGCTTAAGCAGTCTAGTACCACCATTTAACCAGAGGGTAATAGCAGTAATGTAACAGGAATTCAAAGTGAACTTAGGGAATAAATGTTCAAAATTAACTGGGGGCTGAAAGTAAATGGCTAGAATAAAAACAGAGGGCGTTCTTAAAACTAAGTCTGTTTAGGGTTCAAATCACAAGCCAAAGGCTTTCTTTCCCACTTTTCCCCAAAGCCAACAGAGGTCTAGGACCTGGCCACACACCCGTAATGACCACACAGAATGGATGATCTCAATCAAAGCTTCTCCACTAAGTTATCCTGTGTGCAGATGCTTGCAGTTACAATCTGCTTTCCACAATTGAGACACATGGTTCTGAGACTTTAACACACATACAAACGATCATACAATTTTTCTGGAATCCAGGTTTATAAATCTGGAGAAAGCCTGATATTCAGCATCTTAAACAAGCTCTGGGGTGATGTTCATGTGCCTGAAATGTAGACCAACAGTGGTGAGGTCTGAGATCAATGGTTGTTGGCTGGCTAGTAGCATCACTTGGAGGGTGCAGTGGTTTGGATAAGAATGGCCCCCATAGACTTTTAGATAGTTGAGTGCTTGGTCCACAGCTAGTAGAACTATCCAGGAAGGATTAAGGGGTGTGGCCTTGTTGGAGGAGGTGTGTCACTGGGGGAGATGGGCTATAAGGTATCAAAAGCCCATGCCATTCCCTGTTAGTGCCCCCCTTCTCTCTTGCCCTTTCTTTTGCCTCTGATCGTAATTATGTGTATGCTCTCTGCTACAGCTCCAGAATCAAATCTCCCTGTTGCCAAGCTCCCTGTCATGATGATTATGGATTCACCCTCTGAAACCATAAGCAAGTCCCAATCAAGTGCTTTCTTTAGTAAGCTGTTTTTGTCTTGATGTCTCTTCACAACAATAGAAAAGTAACTAAGACAGAGTAGTTTTACTTTATTTTGTTTTGTTTTAAAGAACTATGCACAGATCCTTCCCCACAACCAGTTAAGCTGAATCTCAAGGAGTGCAGCCTAAGCCTCTCTATATAGAAAAAGTTCTACAGGTGTTTTTATAGGTAACATGCATGAAGTTGAGAATCTAAGCAAAGAAAAAAGTGATACAATCAGGAGAAGGGGAAACAGAAGAGAAACACAAGCTACCTTTAAATCGTTGCTCCTGAAACTTTACCCTGAATACAAACTACCTGGGGTTTTATTGAAATCAGTCTGTTCAATAGGCCTAGAGGAAAAAAAAAAAGATGAGCCTCCTCCAGTACTAAATGTATCTGCAAACAACGATTTATCATCCAGCACCTAGATGAGTGGTTCTCAAACACATTGCACCTGAGACATTAAAAAAAAAGTGCACCTCTTTGTTCCAATCCAACATTCTAATTAACTGTTTTGGCTAGGACCATGCATGAGAATGTTTATGAAGCATACCAAGAGGTTCTGGAGTGTAAAAAAGTTTCTGAACCACAAGTTTAAATGTTAAAACAGTTTACATTATTTGAGCGGCTCTAGTCCTCGGCACCAGTGAGGCACAATTTCTGTCAAAGTTACTCCAAACACATCCAACTCAGTCTTTGAGACAATGTAATTACCACGATACACAAAGATCCTTGAAGTTGACTCTGAACTGAACTACTTTCCTCTTTATCCTGGATGACAGGAAGTGATGTAAAGTAGTAAGGGAGGAAGTAGAACTGATCTTACTTGTGAGTAAGGGAGTTCCTCAGAGAGCTGCTTGGCTAGTCTGCTTCTCAAACAGCAAAGGTAATGTGAAGGTTGCCTGACGCTCGCGACAGGATTCTCGTCTAAATGGGACATTCGACTGTTTTCTGGTAAGGAAAACTATTGCACAGTCAAATGAATCCTGTGATGATTCTTTGACTCTTTTTAAAATTAGTTCCAATACTTACGTTTAATAATATTTTCCTATAATTACACTTGAATTTATTGGGGGAAGAAGTTACACAGCATAAAAAAAATGAAATATGTTCCAACTAGAATGGAATACAGATGCAACTACCCATTAATATACTCCTTTCCCCTTCTAGAATAAACATTTAAAGTTAGCTGCAGGGATTTTTTTTTTAGCATGACACTTACATTGACTTAAAAAGTATTAGTGTCAGCATGATTGATAATTGGGCAGCTCAGCTTTGTAAAGTCCAGGAATTAAAATTCATCAAGACTTTCATTTGCTCCTTTGTTACAAGTAATTATGAACCCTCTGCAAAATGACCACAATATTGGCTCATAGCAAGAGTTATCGTCGCCTTTTTAACAGAGCTGTGATCCACTGTATCACTGTTGTCTGACTTAACATAGAACTTTTGGCCCAGTTCCTCCCAGGTCTATTTCTGAAATTCCGTCTCCCTTCTGAATTCCCCAGACTGGAAGCAAGGCTGGAAGTCTACTGTTATTATTAGGCAATATAAACCACCCGGAACTCTGAGAAGCAGGCAGCATTCCCTATAGGTAATAAAAGAAAATACAAAATATTGCTGAGAGATACATCTTCATTTCACAATTATGGGCCAATAATTGCTGTATAAATTAAAGGCAAAATGTTACCAAGAACCATTGCCAAATAACCAGATTTAATGGCCAAATACCAGGTGTCGTCTAAGCAGAAAAACAGTTTCATAGTAAAATGATACTCTCTGCTGCTAACTCTATGTTCAAGAAATGTTTAAATAACTGGAATATTATATTAATCTCTGATTTAAGAAAGACTGGATTTTCATTTTAAAAATGGATTTTGTAATATGCATAATTTTGTAAATATGTATATTTAGAGAAATGGATTTTTTCTCTATATGTACATTGTCAGACAAGGAAATGCCCACCAACATGTCGCAAGAATAATTTGCCCCATCTGAAAGCTTCCAGTTAATCTTTATCCACATCATTTCAGTTCTTCCCACAGTGCCAATGCTTACCCTAGATACAAATATGACAAAACATACTAATTAAATACTCAAAAAAAAAAAACCCGTACTGGGCAGATAGCTGCTATCATCAACACTCTAGTTTTATTAATCAGTCCAGAAATAGGTAGTTCAACACCACTCCCTGAGCCTAAGTACATTGCCACAGTGACTGACATTCTGGTTAAAAATAAAACCTTGCTTCAAATATAGCTTCTCCAGTTCTGGGTAATGAATATAGTTTCATAAAAGTTGACATCATTTCTCTGGTTTCACCAGAATTAAATACATCCTATAATATCCCTACTGGGTATCTGGCCACATCACTCAGGGTCCTCACAACCTAGTGGGCATTTTAAGGAGGGGACGAGACCTGTATAGATGGGGGTAAAGTCCAAATGACATCCAAACTTACAATGTTAATGGTTGCTTTGTTTATATGCATTAGATATGCCAACCAGAAGTTGATTACCACAGTTCATGTAGCAGTTGGTGGGTGTACATTTTGTAGATTTGCTTATGAGGGGAATTTTAATGTGTACATGCCCAAAACTAGTGAACGGCATCGCGCCCAAAAGAGCCAAGCAGTACTTCCGTACCCTGATCTTCTTAGAGGTCAGTTCCTGTGCACGCCGTTTCAAATAGATACAATTTTTTATCTGTTACCCATTCAAAATGCAGTCGAATGTGGTCATACACACCCAGAAACACCATGTTTGTAGGGTGGGGTGGAGAAATTCAAACATTTTTTAGCAATGCATTATTGGATATCAGCTATAAATGTGCCTATCAGCAAATCCTAAAGCAAACAGAATAGATTTATTCCAGTCCATCCATTATACGGAAAAGAAATCGTTTTACCAACACATCTTTCCTCCCCCTCCATTTTGGGAGGGTATCTTCTCCATCTCACCCGCCCCCCCAAAGGGGGGGGAAACTCATCCTACTTCACTACGCAACTGATGGGAGTATTAAACATTGGCTTCCACGCTGTGGGAGTTAGTGGCCTTCTTGCCACATTCCCGCTGCTGCAACGGACATAGCATATCCTCCTCCTATCGACCTGGTGTGATGCTCCTCCCGCTCCGGAGCACTGCAGTCCCCTCGCCGAGGGCTGCCCTGGACACAAGCACATGCAGCGGGAAGTGCCCCGATGGGGACAGCCACATACCTTTGCTCTCCATTTCGGTCCCTTTAGAGTGCTGGGAAGTTCAATGGAAGTTGGCAGGAAGATATGGGCCCGCTTCAGATCCCCAAATCTGGAAAGGCAGTCTGATGATTTCGCCGCCCCGTACTTCCTTCTTTCCCTTCAGGCTTCCTGAAAGATGGGATTTCTTAAACCTTGAAGCTGCGATCAGCTACCAAAGGACACTTAGCAGCAGCAGATTGCTTCTACGGGGGTTAGGTTGCTATGCATATCTGCTACTGAAAAGCATTCACAGGGCCGCTTGGAATTGTATTTTTTTTTTTTTTTTTTTTTACCTGAGTCTGGAAGCTGCAAGCAGGAGCTGTCCTCGGAGCGTGGTGCTGCAGGTGTAGTGACAGATCATCCCACTTTGCTCTGGATGTACAGCAGATTTGCATGGGCGCTGGCACGCATGCGCAGGTCTTCCCCCTCCCTTTTTCACCGCCTCCCGCTCCCCCACCCGCCCTGGCTTCTCTCCCCAATAAGGTCCTCAGTATCCCAGCCCGAAAGCAGTAGCATTCGGTCACAGGAAAGCGCTGCTAAAAATAAACACCGGACCGGATTTTCCCCTGCAAAGTAGAAAATGGATTGGACTGGAACGGCGCATCAATCCCTTCCGATTTTCCCGGACTGCTTACTGAAGCTCTAGAGGAGGCTGGGGTGTCTGAGCTGAGCATGCTGCCCTCCACAAAGCAGAGGGATTTACGAATCCTGCTTAGTGGTCATGATGTAGGCTTCTCTTGGTTGCTGCAGTAACTTCTCAGGTGTCTGCCTCCCCTCTTCTCCCCACAGACTTCCGACATCGTCCTCCATCCCCGTGATTGTTTGTTTTGCTTCTCGGGTGGAGTAGCAGGAGTTCGGGGCTGTGGTACTTCAGCACCCTCCCTTTTATGTGCCATCCAGACTGGGTGTCCCCTTTGGCCTCCACCCCAGCAATGTTCCTTGCAGGTTCCGAGGTTTCTAAAGTTCTTCAAACAAAGCGTCCGCCCGCCCGGGGTGTCCCAAGGTGCTCTGTTTACCTTCTTTCCAACATCTACAAAGAAGGAAAGTTCCCAACGGGTGGGAAGGCACCTTATAGATATAATATATTTTGAAATGCAAAAATGTGCCCCTCCCCTTTTGTGAAGTGGCAAGGCATGCATTTTTCTTGTTTCAGGCTGTAGAGAAGGCTCAAAAGGCCAAAATACCGTGGGATGTTGTTCTCAAGCCTACACTGTTGCTTTGTTCGTATATGAAATATTTAATTGGGGGAAATGTTATATACTGACTATTTTTTAATTTTCCAAATTTCCCTAAGAAAATATTACTCCTCCAAACGGCAATCTTTTTCTCGGGCATAAAAACAAATGCAGAAGACTCAGATACCTGCAAGAGCTAAGGAAGGAGACAGAGGGATTACTCACCCACCACAACTAAGAGGAGGCTCTTTCTGCAGTAGATTTCCACCCCAACTTCCAAAACACGGAAAGGAAATAAAATGTACTCCCAACAAGGAACATGGGGCTGATTATAATTTAATATTTCAGTGATTCAGAGGGGATCCTGAGGTTTGCCAGTGCCTTGAGCTATGACTACCAATGTTTATCATCACATGACTCAACAAGACATGGACTCTCATCATGGAGGTATCCTGTTAGGACTTCCTGGGATGTAACAAACACCAGAGCATCAGACCACAGAGACCATAAACTAATGCTATCTAATCTGTAGATTCTGAATACATGCCTAGGTCAAAGATTTGGAGAATTATACAACATAGGTGTGTTTTCAATGTTTCAGGGGTGTAGAAAGCAGAGTGAGAGCAGTATTGTTCTATAAGAGCATGTCACACGGAGATATATGTACCTCACAATGTATTTATCCCTTAAAGATATTTAGAGCTACATAGAGAGTATCTCTGTACATTAGTCATTCACACTCCTCAGTGTCTCTGGCCCTTCTTCCCTTCCCATCAGGCCCTTCTCCACCTGTAAATAGTCCCCATTCTAGATTTTTAAATGTTTTTTTAAATCTAGATTCCAAATATAAGGGAAAAAAAAAACATGATCTTTGTCATTTTCCCTCTGGCTTATTTTCCCTAATGTGCAGCCTTGATTCTAAACATACAACATGTACACTTCACTGTGCCACAAAACATCAACCACATCATACCACAAAACATCAACCGATGCTACCTGAAACATCATGGTTCAGTTTTGAGGATCTTGTTTTCAGTCACAGCGCTTGTATTGATTACCCGAGCCTTAATTACAGTAAACAGACTACAGTTAATATTTTCCTACCATCATCCCTCGGCATGCAAACTTCAGATTAGTATTTCTTTGATTTGTACTGTATTATGATTTTTTTTTAAAGTTCTGGGGAATTGAACCTAGAACCTAGGGCATCCATTATACTTGAGAGGCAAACACTCTCATCTTGAGCTACAGCCCCAGCCCTAGAACATTTAATTTTTAAAATTAATATTTGAGTTGATGACTTGCCTTTCACCTAAAAAAATAATCTTATGAATTTTGACGTGGGATCAGGACAGAATCTCTAACAATTTCTGAACATGCATCTGTCATGTTGTACTAGGAATTTATGCAAAGTGGCATCCTCGGCATTGATTGATGATTAGAAATTCAAAATATTGATTGACTCCAAAATTGTTGAAGATGCTTTGCATCCCATGGCGTTAAATATTCAGCCAAGATTTAATTCTTTGTGTAAAAATAAATAGGCACTAGTCTCACTGCAACTTGATGTATCATGGCTGGTGGATATCCTTGGGAGGTCTGCCCTTTTCTGAAGAGAAACCGAGGAGGGGAGGTAGAGGGAGGGACGGGCAAGAGAGGAGGGAGGAGACACTGGTCAGGATGTAAAAATATAAATAAATAAACAAACAAACAAATGAAGATATATTACTGATTAAAAATAAATAAATAGACATCCATCACAGTAAGAAAAAATTCTTTCATGATTAGTGATAAAATTACATATATGTCAAAGAATTATTTTAAAACAAATTTCTTTATAGCTACCAGTAAACATGTGATTAGTCTGCCTATTTTATTTCTATACCTAGTTTCACATAAAAAAAAAAACCACTTTGGGGCAAAAGGATTTGTATGTCAAGAAAGTTTAAGAATCCCTGACATATGCCCTGTTTTCTTATCCACTCATCTGCTGATAGATATCAAGGCTGATTCTGTAACTTGATGATTGTGAACAACTGCTGTGATAAACATGGATGTGCTGATATCTTTATGGTATTCAGACTTTATTCCCTTGAGTATACTCGGGAATAGTTTGCCTGGATCATATGGTGATTCCATTGTTTAATCTCTTGAAGTCTATCCAAATTGATCTCTATAGTGGTAGGATAAGTTCACATTTTCCCCAATAGTGCTATAACTTATGTCCTTAATGGTGATTATTTTTTTTGAATCATAAACAAATTTATTTCAAAAACAGTTCTTCTGTATAATATAATTTTAAAGACATTAGAAAATGTCTATACTAACAAGATAGAGTTGCTTATTATTTACATAAAAATTAAATCTTGGATGACTATTTGAAATTGCAGGATGGGGAGTATCCTCAATCCTTTTCAGAATCTGTCCATACTTTGATTGTATATTGATCAATGCTGAGAACAATGCTTCACAAAAAATATATGGTACAAAACGGTAGAAATAAATTTAGGGCCATTTCAGACATGGCTTAAAATTTTGTCCTAACCCCAAGTCAAAATTTTTTTGACTTTTTTTATTATTTTTTTAATTTTATAATTTAATCTAATTTTACATATCAGCCAATGATTCCCCTGTCCTCCCCCCTCCCCCAATCCACCCCCCATTCCTATCTCCTCCAGGGCAAGGACTCCCCTGGAGATTCAGCTCAGCCTGGTAGATTCAGTCCAGGCAGGTCCAGTCCCCTCCTCCCTTCACACAGGTTGAGCAAAGTGTACCAGCATAGGCCCCAGGCTCCAAAAAGCCAGCTCAAGCACTAAAGACAGGTCCCGGTCTCACTGCCTGGGGGCCTCCCAAACAGTTCAAGCTAATCAACTGTCTCACTTATCCAGAGGGCCTGATCCAGTTGGGGGCTCCTCAGCTATTGGTTCATAGTTCGTGTGTTTCCACTAGTTTGGCTATTTGTCCCTGTGCTTTTTCCAATCATGGTCTCAACATCTCTCGCTCATACAATCCCTCCTTTTTCTCACCGGTTGGACTCCCGGAGCTCCACCTGGGGCCTGGTTACAGGTGAAGGAACTCAAATGGCAGTGGGTACTTGCTGTGAGCTACACTGTGGAACAGAAGGTCTTATCTTAAGAGCAGAGGCAACCTGTCTTCTCCAGGATCACTTGTGCATCCCCCCATCTAGAGTGGACAACAGTAAAAGCAGCTTCCTACTTCATGATCCATTGCTCCTTTTATTCACTGTTCTAAACAACAAGCTGCCTTATTAAATCCAAATAAATCAAATGGAATGCAAAATGCACAATCTACATTCAGGAATTTTCCATTCTTCCATATAAGTCCTTATGTGTCTTTATTTTATAACATTGACTAAGACATCATGGTTACAAATAATGATAATACTCCTGAGCTAGTGCTAAGAGCCTACTGTGTGCTGTGCACTATAATAAAGATTGCAAACGCTTGAATTAATTTTACCCTCACAAAACTCTCTGAGGCTAGTACGATGACTACTATATCTATCTTGAAGATTGACAACCTGAAACACAGAGAATATAAAGTATTACTAAAATATAACATCTGCCTTATAGAAGCATAGCAATTCTTAAAGATGATAGAAACAGAAATGATATTTAAAAGATATTATAAGATATAACACAGGCTGTCATCAGTGAAATGGGAGAACTAAGACTTGGCAGCCGTAAGACTGATGGGGCTAAGAAAGCTGCCTGCAGGACACACACCATGCTAGCTCTTGAGGCCTTAGCTTCACAAGGCTAGACTTGGGGGCCACACGAGACCCCAAAAGTACTCTTGAATGTAAGAACTTGTTATTGTTTCTAAGGTTTTTCCACAAGATGTGAATTACAATGGCAAAGGGGACAGGGAAAGAGGCAGAGACCATAATAAATACAAATATGTTATACCACCAGTAATTCAAATAGATTTCACTCACTGTTATATAATAATGTAGTATTGGGTTCATGTGCATTAAAAATCAAGGTTGGAAGCCTTCAAGTCCCACCTCTCTCTTAGAATAGGGGCTAATCTTCTCACCACACTGTGGGAACATATTTCAAGAAAGAAATGCTTCCTGAAAGTGTTAATCAGAGATCATTTGATCCAGTTATGATAAACTCATAGATGAAGAACCTGAAACGTAGACATGGACTGGTACCCTAGCACTTAGCTGTTTCAAATGCCAAGGACTAGACAGTACTAGGTTCCCTGTTCTCAGACTGATTTGACATTCTGGCATTCTCATTGTCCAAGGTATCCATATTTATATCCATTGCTACAGCACAGTTTTATTTATTTACTTACTTGTTTGTTTGGTTATTTAGTTAGTTAGTTGTGTGGTTGGCTGATTGGTTAGTTAGTTAGTCAGTTAGTGTATACTAGGGCCTCCCACTGCTGTACAGTCAGGTTTGAAGTTGTGATCTTTCTCTCAGCCTTTAGAGTTGCTACAATTACCATGCTTCTGGCTTTGTTTCTTCCTATAATACACAGAAATAATACACATAATTGGAATTCATTAACAGCAATGCATTACCTCATAGTTACTTTAAGCTACTTCCCAGCCACATATGTTTATTATACATACTTATCCTAGGCTTCTGGGAGAGTTGAGTATCAATGGAGAGGATTCATGGCCTGGTCTTTGTGCTCCATCATTTTCTTACTATCCATCTTTTATAATTGAATAATATAAACAACAGTTGGCCATTTCTTAAGGAAGTATATTCATCCTTATAAATTGGTACTCACCATAAGGTGGAAGAAGTGTCCAATTCATTATCTCCACTAAAAGTGTTCATTTCACACATCACCAGCATGTAAGTTTCCTAAGGCCATGTTTGCTCACTCTTGCATCTCCAGCTTCCAGAAGAGTGTGTTATACATGAGGTACATTATATAATATCTTTTAAGTAATACCTGCCCGAAACAGTCTGATGGGGTAATGACTTATTTTAGCTCATGGTTTCAGGGCATTCAACTCATGGTTGCTCAGCCCCATGTGCTTAGGCAGAACATCTTGGCAGGAAGAGCTTGTACTGTAGCAGTTCACGTCTTCATGGTAGACAAGAAGCAGAGGGACAGAGACTGGAAGAACCCAGTGACCTGGTTTTTCCAGCTGGATTCTACTTGTTAATGTTTCCAGAATGTTCTAAAATAGCACCACCAGCCAAGAACCATGACTTTAATACTTGGGCCTATTAAGGATGTTTCATATTCAAACAATAACATTGTTTTACTTACTACCTCATGATAAAATAATGAGTTTAATGAGATAATGCTTTCTAACAGCAATAAAGCCAATTTACTTGGCAAATGGGAGGCATCAATCACGAATCCTAATGGCATAAACTAAACTGGATTTTCAATGATCTGCCAGAGGTAGCAAGAGCACCATGAGGCAGGAGGACAGCTAATTAATGTGCTCCTGGCTTATTATGAGGAAAAGACCATAAATGATAAGGTCTAGGTTCAAGTGTCTCTGAGCCTGAATTCAAGTGTCCATTTTAAGCAGCCAATGCCCCCATAAACAGCCTGAGGCTAGAAAAAGTTAGTCACAGCAGGGGAAAGAATAGGGAAGATGACGAAAGTCAATGTGTGTGTGTGTGTGTGTGTGTGTGTGTGTGTGAGAGAGAGAGAGAGAGAGAGAGAGAGAGAGAGAGAGAGAGAGAGAGAGAGAGTTTTGTGAACAGTAGGGATGGCCTTTCAGACAGGAAACACATTTTGATTACTTACTATTTCTAAGGTTCCCACTCTCTCTTCCTTGAGTGAGAATGTGAGGACACTCTCCCTAAGAAGAAAATGATGATGAGTGGTAGTTGCCATAGAAATGGTTCAGGTCATTAGTAAAGAATAGGCTATGAGAGGCTGGCCAAGGCAGGAAAGCAAGCAAGTCACCCAGGCATGTTTTACCTGTCCATGTGGTTTACCGGTGATTTCTCTGGGGACTGGGAGGAGTCTGAAGACACTTGCAGAGTACTGCCATAGGGTAATGATGCATGGGTAAGGCATCTGGAATCCAAATGACAAACATTTTTGACGTTTCTTGTTAAGGACTATGTCCACTTGACAATGTGAGAAAATTATACACAAGCCATCACCCGACAGTTTCAGGATCCATCTGTTATCCTGGCATAATGCCTGTTTAAAATGGGATCTGTCAATCTCATTAATGTTTAGGTCTCAACTTGGCATAGGTTGAAATAATCAATCTAAACAAGATCTGGAGACATGATGTTTTTCAGCTTAGTGTTCCTTTCTGCTATGGTAATGAAAAATAACCAGATAAAATAATAATATACAAAGTAAATATCTTGAATTTACTTGGGATCCTTATGAAAACCAACCAGTTCTTGGTTGCCGGTGGTAATAACAGAACAAAAGTATATCTTGTTTTAGCCTGAAGAATCCTATCAAAAAATCAGCCTTCAAAAGAACATAGATATTTGAATAGAACCATTCCCTCCTCATCTCTCCCTTCAAAATTCCAGATAGCAACATGCTTACTACTTTGATTATATACACGTGTGTGTGTGTGTGTGTGTGTGTGTGATTTTCATATATAATAGATATTCAGTCCCAAACAGCTAACAAACATAACCAATATCTGTCATTCATTTACTGGGCTAAATATTTATTAATAACCTACTGAATGAATAGAATATATTATCAGTCTGTGGTTTAGTAGCATTTAAATTGTAGTTTCAAAGCTGGAAAAAATCCATAAATCTTGCAGTTTAAATTTTTATTAGAAAAAAAGTGATAAATGAGTCCAGCACAAGTTTCCTCAAGTCAAGGAACCAGTTAGAACAAGGAACCACTTAGAAGCAAGATTCTAAGTTCAGATATCTGGTGTCCTATGTCATTACCACCCTCAGGACAGCAATGCACATTTGTGTGCATTCCATCATGGGGGCTGTGCTGTCTGCATCACAGTAAATTGTTTCAGGACTCTGCTCCTTTCACTTAGCAAACGCAACCAGAAGTTCTAGTGAAGGCCTGGGATATGGTAACTACTAAGCAACAAACGCCCTCCATAATGTGTTCTCCATGCTGCCTGGCTGACACACACAGTATGTTGTTTGTGTGATGGGCAATAGCAAAGTCTTATTCATTATCACTTTTGTTCTTCTTTGGTGGGAACCTTCCTGGTTCATGTTCATACTTAAGTCCAAGTCCCAATTCACACAGCAGCCATGGCTACACGGGCAAAGTGAGATGTAGAAATAAAACAATTAGCTTTGTTGCTGGTGAAAAAAAAACAATCTGCTGTTAAAAAGTGAGGAAATGATTAATGATTAATTTCAGCCAAGTGAAATTAAATAACAGCAAAAGCATACACCAGCATAATGGATCTCCAGCTGCGTTAATGTAAGGCCATTACTCGCAAGGACTTGGAAGTTCATGACCAACTACATCGTGATGATACTACATTACACACTGACCAAAAATAAAAAGACAACTAAATTTTTACATTTATGGTCTTTTTTAAAAAGTGTTTTATATTTACCATCTTTTTAAATAGTAATGTTTCTAAAAGTGTTTCTCTCTCTTTCTCTCTCTCTCTCTCTCTCTCTCTCTCTCTCTCTCTCTCTCTCTCTCTCTCTCTCTCTTTCTCTGTCTCTCTCTCCTTCTCTCTCATCTCTCACCATCAGTTTAGTGAGAAGAGTTCCTGATGTGCTACCTGTGAAGGAATCAAAGCCCATCCTGGCGTTACAGACGGACCCAGGCTGCTGCTCTGCACAGAAGCATCTCTGACATTCCAATCTCCAGGCCCTGAATTCTGATGCTAATGGTTCTAGGTCCTTTTTACATCACATGAAATTTAATTCAGTTTAAAATACCAAATGGAATTGGTTTTCCTTCAGGCAAGAAACATTTTTCCTGCTTTCTGGATGAACATCAGCCATAAACAACTAACAGCTGTTATTACATGTAGCAAAGAGGATTAAGACTCTGCTCCTATTTTTCTTCTATACGAGGAAGAGACTTGGAGAAAAGTCCTTAAGATGCCTTCTAGCTCTCATGCTGGAGAGCTCAACATTTGACCACAACATCACTCCTTGAGGATCATTCAGGAATACCACATTCCTTTTAGCATCAATGTCAGAGTCAAGAAGGGCCCTAGGTATCCTCTAGGCCAATGCCCTCCTTTTACATGAGATGCCTGCAGCTCAGAGAGGTGAGGACTTTTGCATGTGAGCTTGCAAGAGCATCATTCCAAAGTCGGTATCTGTAACAACTAGCTTGTTTTTATCTCCTTATCACTGCAGGTTCCATGCATGGATGGCATACAAAGTAGTTGAACAGAAAATGAATGAAGACAGAGTGGTCCACCCAGCCTCTGAACTAAGAAATGCAAACCCTGCTTTTCTCTGCCACACTCTCTCTTTCTTCTTTATGTCTTTCACTTGTATCTTTCATTTTTACCTCCGAAGTTGTGCCAGTTGCACGAACTGACAGGTGATTCAGGCTGTGGTAAAGAAGAAAAGACAATTTCATGGAGCCTTAGGATTTAGACAACCTGTGCTTCCCTCCCAACCCACTCCACCCTCGACCTAGGAAACGCTTACTTACCTTTCCAAACCCAGGTAAAGCATTTCCTGAGAAACCGTCTCTGAATCTTAATAGTATCTTCAGTACTTTTTATTCATGTCTACCATGTATTTATATATCTGCCTCTAGATGAAGGAAGTGTTATAGGTTGAATACCTATGGTCCCCGAAATTCATATTGACATCTAATCCTCCGTGTTGTGGTGTTTGTATGTGCGGACTTTGAGGAGTGAGTAAGCCCTGAAGGCAGAGCTCTCTCCTGGATGGGACAAGTATCCGTATAAACAGGACCCTGGAGTGTAGATGTAACCAACCTTCTTATTAAATAAGAAACACAGAACCAATGCAAAGAAGAAAGCCAAGAGGTCAGAGCTAAGAGCTAAAACCTTATCCTTCCTCCTGCGGTGGTCCTACCTCTCCGAACCAGAACCACCCCTGTGTTAAAGTCTTTATATAGAGTTCCTGTTCTGCCTTCTCATTGGTTGTAAACCCAACCACATGACCGCCTCATCACGGCCTGTCTGTATAGGCCTCCAGGTTTTCTATGATTGGTATTGAAATTAAAGGCATGTGTATCCAATACTGGCTGTATCCCTGAACACACAGAGACTTACCTAGCTCTGCCTATCAAGTGCTGGGATTACAAGCGTACGCCACCACTGCCCTGCTTTCCTATGGCTTGCTAATAGCTCTGACCCCCGGGCAACTTTATTTATTAACATACAAATAACATTTCAATACAAATAAAATATCACCATACTGGAGAGCTACTTGGCCCCCTCTCTACAGAGCGAGATCCAGGACAGGCACCAAAAAAACTACCCTGAGGAAACCCTGTCTTAGAAAAAAAAATGAAATTACATCAAGACAGCTGACCAGAGTCCAGGAAAGGGGCCCTCACTAGTCCCCAACTCTACCAGCATCCTAACCTTGGACTTCCCGGATTCCAGGCTGGTGTGCAGTGCATCGATGTTATCTGTAAGTTCCCCGGGTTCTGTCCTAGGACAAGTAGGCTGTCATTCTAACCACTTAGAGTGCAGCATGGAGTAATCATGGGATAGGCATATTCCAGATTCCTCCAATGAGTCAGCGGGGACACGGATGAATGAGTAAAGGTGGGGCTGATGCGGTACTTTCAAACTGTTTGAGTCACTCCTTTCTGACATGCTAGGACAGATGAGAAAGAACCAGCAGTGCTGACTCCATGCTGGGTCTGGCCCAGGAGCGTCAGTGTTGCCCACTCCTTGGATTCCTTCTTGTTCCTTTCTCACTGGATCTTCAAGTTGCAGAAAGGGATCTTTGAGGGGTTTGTTGTTGTTGTTGTTGTTGTTGTTTTGGCTTGAGCTTTTCCCCACCCATATTTTCCTTTCTCTCTGGTCTTGGCATTCTGACATTCTGAAATGCTCACCTTCCTCCCACCATCGACATTGTTTACACAGTCCTCACAGTTTCCTGCTTTGTCTCCGGAGACTTTCAGAAGCTGATCCATCACCCTCATGTTGGCAGAAGAAAAAGAACCATTTAGGTGAAGAGATTCATACATGATAGTCTGTTAAGTGTGGGGGCCCACAGAGGCTCCCCAGTAAGGCCTTACTCAAGGTCAGAGAATCTGAGCTTGCTTTGCCCAACAGGGCTGCATAATAGGATGATTTGGCCAGAGACATGGTTACCAGGTGTTTTGAAAGGTCTACACTTGGCTATACGTTGTGCTTTGATCTTGAAAGGGGGAGGTCATTTGCTTCTCCCCTTGGTAGTGTATAAAAAGCCTATTAGAATAAAACTCTGGGAGTATTTACCCAGGGCCCTCCTGAACTATCCTGTGTCTCTATCCTTTTCTCCATCTATATTTCTATCTAATACGTCCTCATTCCTCTCTCCTCCCGCTAAGAACCCTTTGACAAATCAGAGCTGGACTTCTACAGTTAAGTTTTATTTTCAAATTCTGAGCCCAAGGATATAGCTGAAATGTTTAGCTTCCCCATTTCTTCTAGTTTTGTCCAATTATTACTTCCCTTTTAAGCAGGAAACCTAAAAATATCTTGTACTGGTTAGGGTTACTATTGCCACGATAAAACACCATGGCCAAAAAAAAAATTGGAGAAGAAATGTTTATTTCACTTGTACTTCCATAAAACATTTCTTCAGGCAGTGGGGGCAGGAACTAAAGCAAGGCAAGAATCTAGAAGCATAAGCCATGGAGGAGTGCTGCTTGTTGGCTTACTCCTCATGGCTCACTTAACCTTCTTTCTTATAGAACCCAGGACCACCAGCCCAGGGTTGGCAGTATCTGTAATGGGCTAGAAACTCCCCCTTCAATTACTAATTAAGAAACTGCCCTACAGGCTTGCCTATAGTACAATCTTATTATTATTATAGTACAATGGAGGCATTTTCTCAGCCAAAAGGCTTCTTCCTCCCAGATGACTCTAGCTTGTATCAGGTTGGCATAAAACTAGACAGCATCTACCTCAAATCTTCTCTCCTTATTCCCAAATACAGTGTTTTTCCTCCTTTAAAGAAATATTCACTTCCATAACTAACTATAGCAACTACCTATAAAGAGTCCTCATGCTTGAACTCGAAGAGGCACTCCAGATTTCCAATAGAGGCTGTGAGATTTTCTCAATTGAAAGGAACTATGTTGGAGGAGCACATTGAAAAGGATGATGCATTCTAGAAGGATACATTACTGTGCATTTGGAAACCCATTTCCATATCGATGCACACGCCAAATCATTTGCTGTGATTACATTGAGCAATATCTGCTGTGGATAATAGGGCCAAAGACTAATGTCTCCTAAGTACAGAGGGCAGACACTCCGAGGCAGCAGAGATGGAGATGGAGGAAGTGCCGGGAGCAAGGGTACCTCCTTTACATTTGGCTTTTTTTATGTATGTGTGTTTTTGAATTGTTTTAAAATATGAAGAACATTATTATTCCGGTCTTGGATAAAGAACCACTAACATCTGATTTCAGATGAGCTGAGTGAAAATAGAGGGAGTGAGGGAGAAAGAACATCAGGATTCAGAAGAGACAACTCTCAGGAAGCCAAATCAGCCTATGAAATTAACCCGGACAACTTTCATCGGGGATTATTTACAAAACAAAGTTAAAATGTCACCATCGTATCACTATAATGATTAAAACAGCATAACTATCAAGAGAACAGAAGGGTTCACTCTTGTACAGCCTTGGAGAATTGATAAAGAGGGGCAGGGTGATGGTTTAGAAAACCTTTCTTCTCTGTTAGACGCAAAGTGTACCTCTCGTTTTCACTTATGGTCACCATGCTTTAAGTTCCATATGCTAAATTAAATAAACAAAATATCCTAACTTTGATCTAAAGTATAGTTACTTTATATCTACTATCTTAGTAATTCCCCATGAAAAGAACTATAAGGGATTGAGACTCTGAGAAGACATATTATTTGTGCAAAATACACAACAAGTGGACTGTGGGCTTCAAGGTAAAACTAATCACGTACAGAATGTAACGCTTAGCCTTTGAATATGCTTCACAGACATATATAGTTAGGTGAGGCATCTTCCCACCACCACTGGGGTAGGAAGCAGGGGAAGGGGAGAGGAAGGGAGAGAGAGGAGGAAAAAACAAAAAGGACCAGGAGACAATGAAGGATGCAGAGGTCTTTCCCAAGAAGGGAATGCCTTGCTAAGACCTCGGCAGCAAAGGCTCTGTGGAGAGAGTGTGGGGACATTGAAGGTGAATTAGCACCATGTTTCTACAGTAGAAAAATGATAAGTAGAAAATAGTGCTGACCTGGATTCCCCCTGGGAGTCTAGTTGAGCCTGGAATGTACCATATTTGAAGGGCCCATTCTAATTTCTGCCCCAATGGGTTTGACTACTTAGGACCTTTGTGATAACATCAGAGCAGGAGAGTTGCCAGGGGGAGGAGCCAAGGTGAAGGGACCTTCCAAGGCAATATGATTACTGCTGATGACTCCTTTGACTTCCATCTCCTTGGCTCAAATTGTCAAAGTAGTGACTAGTTTTGTTTGCTCATTCTGTCTCATTTAGTTCCTTGGCTGTTGTCTTACTTAGGGTCACTATTGCTATGATAAACACCATGACCTAAAACAACTTTAGGAAAGGAAGGAAAGGGTTTATTTCACCTTACAGCTTACAGTCCATCATGAAGGAAAGTCAGGGCATGAACTCAAGGCAGGACCCCAGAGGCAAAATCGGAAGTAAGAGACCATGGAGGAACCACGGACCATGCTTCCTGGCTTGCTTGCTTTGATTTTTTCTTTCTCAGCGTTCTTCTTTATACCACTCAGGACCACCTACCCAGGGATGGCACTGCCCACAGTGCCCTGGCCTTCTCACATCAATCATTGCTTAAGAAAAGTCCTCACAGATTTGCCTACAGGACAATCTGGCAGATAATTTTTTTCTCAATTGAAATTTCTCTTCCCAGATGACCCTAGCTTGCATTGAGTTGACAAAAAAACACTAGCCACAGCAGCTGTCAAGGCTAAATCCTGTGCTAACTCTTACACAGTCCTTTCCCCAGACCTTGCTTTTCCCAGCAGAGTCTCCTTGAAGACCTAACCTTGACTTTCCAAGCTACTGAGGCTGCAAAAAAGAAATCTGGACCAAGTGCAACTCTATCTCCTCATGCTCCAGCCCCATCTACTCAGCAGTTCGATGGGTTATCTTTCTGCTGGCTTGTACATCTGACCTGCTTCCATCCCCACCCCCACTCCTACCCCTCACCCCACCCCCACCAGCATGATACAGTCCAAGCTCTGACCTCACCTTCCTCCCAACTGTGCTTCTATTTCCCCCTTTAACTTTCTGAGCTCTTAAACAACCTTCAGAAAATCAGTCCTACCTTGGAGGTGTCTCTGTGTCCACAGAAATCCCATTGGCTCACTGCTTCTCTCTACCCTGCTCTGAAGGAGAGGTCCATACCGCCTGGCCCAGAGAGAATGAACCCATACAAGTGATTGATAATTTTCCCTAGATGCTATATACTGTATATGGATGTATTTAAGACACACTTTTATTTTATTTCCGTGTACATATGTGTGTGCTATATGTGTCGGGGTGCCCATGGAGACCAGAAAAGCATGTTGGATCCCCTAGTGCTAGAATTACAGGTGTTTGTGAGACATCCAATGTGGGTGCTAGGAACCAAACTCTGTTTTTCCAGAAGAGCAACAAATGTTCTTAACTGCAAGCCATCTCTCTAGCCCTAGGTTTTGCATGTATTATCTTTGAGTTTATTAAGTATTATTTCTAATCTCTAAGTCACATAAGATTTGCCACCAAATTTGTTAAGTTGGATGTGAGAATGAATTCAACAACCATTGATGGATTTAATTTGAGCACTTCTTTCTGCTTGTAATTTCAAACTTATACCTTCCTTTCATTTATTTTTTTCTCCTTGGCTTTAATATGTTACAATAAACATTACAAACCATTTTAATTTGAAGGCTCATAAAATTGTGCCAAAAAAAGAAAAAGACCAGAGCATATCCTGAATATTTAAACTCAGGAACTAAAACAGGGTGAATACCATGAATAAACTGTTATTGTGAAAGATATGCTAATATTTGGATTAATATCAAAGCAAAATGGTGAATATTTAAGTGAACAATTGTAGTGTTTTACAGCATTTTCATGATTCATTGACTTGACAAGACATTATTCATCAATTTTGGTTCAGTTATCATGCCAGGTTAGTGCTTGTTTAGTGATGTACATTAGAAAGGACTATTTGGTAAGAAGTTAGGCACTCTTCAATACTTATTTTATCAGTCTTTAAAATCTGTGAATAGGGGTTGTAGAGATGGCTCGGTGGTTAAGATCACAGGCTGCTCTTCCAGAGGACCTCAGTTTGGTGCTCAAAACCCACACATTGGCTCACAACCACCTGTAATTCCAGTTCCAGGTGATCCAAAGCCCTCTTCTGGCCTCCACAGGTACTGCACACATGGTGCACAGACACACATACACAGGCAAAACACCAATACACATCAAACAAAAATAAACTTTTAAGGTCTACAAGTATGTTTGTCTTCTGTTTTATTCTATTTCCCTTTTAAATTATATTATACTAGTTACATAAAAGAGTAAGCTTTCTTATTACACTTTTCACTTGTATTTACAAGCTACTGTCATTACTAGCTTGGCCTAAAAGGGCCTTTTGAATTGCTGCTACACCACAGTCCCACGTGGCAAATCTACCCAAGCTTATGCCTCTCTCCAAGACCCAGCCTTGGATCTCTCAGGTGCAGCAAGCCAGACCACACTCTCCTGGACTGCAAAGATGTCTTCTCCCCTCTCTTTCCAACAAGTTCAAAATTTAACACAAATGCCAGTTTATCTGGGAATATTTTTATGTCCCATAGTGTCATTTAATGTTCTTAATCTTGGGATCTACAGAACCCCTGAGTACTCCTGTTTCATGACCTACTGTAGGCAGATGTTTCTTTCCTGCTCACCAGTTCCCAAATAACCAACACAGAGACTTAATATGAATTATAAATACTCAACTGATAGTTCAGGCTTATTACTAAATACCTCTTACAACTTAAATTAACCCATTTCTATTTATCTATGTATTGCCACATGGCTCATGGCTTAACCTGACCTCCAGCATGTCTTGTTCCCTCTGTGTTTTCTGGCACCTTCTCTAACTCTGCCCTTGTTCTGTCCAGAATTCTCCTACTCTGGCTCTCCCACGCAATCTCTCCTGCCAGCTATAGGCCAGTCAGCTTCTTTATTAAACCAATCACAGCAATATATATTCACACAGTGTAAAGGAATATTCCACATTTCCCCTTTTTGTCTAATTAAAAAGGAAGGTTTCAACTTTAACATGTAAGATTATATACAACAAAAACAGTTATCAAGTAAGAATTATAGTTACAGTAGCTAGTCCATTTGTATTTGGCAAAATTAGAGAAAATATTTTATTATCTATTTCATCTTTGTGAGTCTAAAGTTTTATACCTAATTTACCTTTTATCAAACCTAAGGAAAACTTTAACTATGACTAACTAGTCTTCAATTCTATCAAAGACCCCAGAAGGGTGAAATGTTATCTAAGAACATCTGGCTGCCTGAACAGTCATCCTAGGTTCTTCCGTAATGTTGGGGCATTCAACATTGGCCTATAGGCCTAGTATATCTGACAGACTTTTCTGAGAAGCAGGGAATTTTGAAGGACTGTCCTACCTTGTCTTGGCAAAGTTTGGCAGTCACTTTCTTTTGCATCCTGCTGTTCCAGTTTGGACTATACTGACAGTATACTCTGTCAGCAATTGAAGCGAGAGCAGTTTCTTTGCTCTAGTGGCTAGCTTTTTCCATAAAGAAAGCAAACTCCATATAGAGTTTCTTCAATACCCATCATCTTCTCTGAAGTAGATCAGTGCTGCCAGGAGCAAACATATGTCACTGTCATGAAAAGCCTTAGATTATTAAAAATATTAAATGCCACATTCTGTAGATCTTTGAAGTGTTTGAAGACCATCTACCTATCTAAATCTATCTGTGTATGATTTTGAAAACATACCTAACATGACTATAAGTTTGATTATTATAGATGACTATTAATCTGTATTTCTTAATTATACATTACATTTTTAAGTGAGCTTTATAAACACAATAACCTAAACAAAAGTAGAAACATACATACCTACATACATATAGCATAACAAAATTAACCTTAAATGTGTATCAATAAACTAAAATCCATACCAGTGTAAAATATTTTGAGATTAATGGTTGTTTTTTGGATTAAAGTAGATTCACCCTTTTATTGTATCATTTATATGTCCCCCCTTTTTCTTTTCAGAAATAGATCCTTTAATCTAATCTCCTTTGTTCAGCTTTTTTCCTGATCATTACCAATAACAACTTGTAATCAATCCCCCCCTTAAATGCTAATAAATATCCATAACCCATTTTCTGGGAAAATAGGCATTGTTCTCCAGACTACTTCCTATTGTTTGGGGCCATTGGTAATCTTTGGGAGAGCCTTGAGAAAATCAAGATAATTGTTAGGTTTTGGCTGGAATAGTTTGTGAAACTGGACTATCTCAGCCAGTTGCCTTGAAAACGTTCTGGATGTTGGATCATTTGGGCCATGGTGTCACCAGAGACCTTTCAGGGGGTTTTGACTGGTCAAACCTGATGTATCTTATTCTAAAACATAGCCTCTTGCTTCCTGTGGAAACAAAAGCAGAACCTCCTTTCCAAAGCAGGTTTCCAATCCAAATTTTGAAGTCAAGATACCTTAAAGTTAAGGTATCTAAACACATTGGTTTAACTGAGCAGCCTTTACAATCAAATGTCTTTCTGCAGTTAAAAATCCCAAAGACAACACAATCCAGATTCTCTGTATAATATCCATCTTCAGGTGACTTAGTTTTTATATTACTTTTACTGTCCCTTTAAAGACTTTATTTTTTAAAACTTTCTATTTCTTTATATAACTGTCTATGTTCCTTTTCCTCTCTCTTCCAAGCCTATGTACATTTTTACACACATTGTAAACCATTTAAAGTCTTATTTTATCTGAATCTGCCTTATTATGAATCTATTGCTTTAAACTGCATAGGCTAGTACTGAAGCAGAAACCTTAGTTGCTTACTCTGCCCAACTCAGCTTCCTAACATGGCGGAACTACATATACCACCAGATCTGGGAGAACCATGCTCACTGCTAACTCTGGGAAGCAGTGGGTCTATGCTTCCATCCAGCAGCATGTAGCCCAGAAACCTTTTCTTTTTTCTTCTTTCTTCTTTTTGTACTAGCAAAAGGTAAATCTACTAGGCACCACACTGTGCAGCTTGGAAATGCCTCTGTGTACTATGTATGGCAGGAATCCACAGCCATGCCGTAGGTCAAGCCCATATACCATAAATACTGTACCTCAAGCCTGCATGTTGTGGCATCTCCCTGCCCGCATGAGACATGAAGCAGGAACCTGTTTTTAGCTCAGTTTAGAATTGTTTATTAAATATTCTCAGGTTTCAGGTAGAAACTCAAGCCGTTGAGTGCTATTTGTAGCTAAGGTTTTCCTGAGCCCACCCGGCTTCCATGTCTTCATGGTCCTGCAGCCATTCAGATCCAAATGAACACACAGAAGATTATATTAATTATGAAATGTATGGCCTATTGGCTGAGGCTTCTCACTAGCTAGATCTTACATTTAAACTCAGCCCATTTCTGTTAATCTATATGTTGCCACATGTTCCGTGGCTTTACCTGTGTGTCATTACATGCTGTTCCCTGGATGGTGGGCTGGCATCTACTCCTCAATTCTGTTTTTCCTTCCCAGAATTCTCCTTGTCTGCTTATTCCACCTATACTTCCTGCCTGGCTACTGGCCAATCAGTGTTTTATTAAACCAGTGTACAAAAGCATTATCCCACAGCAGACTGTGTTGTGTATACAATTCAGTCAAAAATGATTTTTTGTTATGTGTTTGATCAGGTAAAATGTATATCATGTATCTTGTAGTCCTTTTAGGCTTATTTCTTTATGTCAGCAGTCAGGATTTCAGAGGATTTTCCTCAATCAAACCTGATCATCTTTAACTTTGAATGAATCCACAGCCTTTCATTTTCTGTGGAAATAAAAACATAGCCTCTTCCCCAAAGTAATGCTATCTTTTGACTCCCATTTTTAAGTCAAGATATTTTTAAAATATATAGGTTAGTTTAATCCAACAGTTTTCATAATCCAATGTGTCTTAGAACCTGTCATTCCTTCCTCAGCAGTCAAAAACTTCAGTGACAACACAATAACATACAGTCTCCAGACTCTCCATGTATTTCCCATCTTTACGTGGCTGTGAGTATATTTTTTAATACTCTATACTTTCTTAAGAACTTTATTATTTTAAAACTGTATTTTTTTAGTCTAAGACGGTATATACTCTTTTTCTTCTTTCTTCCAAGCTTATGTATATTCTTAAACACACTGTAACTCATTCAGAGTTTGGTTTTTTTTTTAATGTGAATCTGTCTTTACTGCATATCTGTAACCTTTTTCTAACATGAGTCTTTAAACCAGGAGATTTTTTTTTTGTACTGTGGCCAGTGTGAGAGACTATTGGAACACACCATGCAGCTTATCTCATGGTGTGCTGGTGACTCAAGCCTGCAGGCAGTGAGCAGTGAAACATGTCCCTGTACTACAGTTGGCATGAGAGACATGAGACTAGGAAGCCACACTTGGCTCCATTTCTGTGTATCCAGAACCATTTTTTCTTGTTAGGTTTTATGTAGGATTTCTGGCTTCAGGTTGGAACACCATTTGTAGGCAGACATTTCTTTCCTGCCTGACAGTTACCAAATGACCAACATGGAGACTTAGAACAAATTATAAATGCTCAGTCAATAGCTCAGGCTTATTACTAAATAGCTCTTACAACTTAAATTAACCCATTTCTATTCATCTATGTATTGTCACATGGCTCATTGTTTTGACTGACCTCCAGCATGCCTTGCTCCCTCTGTGTCTCCTGGCAACTCCTCTGACTCTGCCCTTCTTCTGCCCAGAATTCTCCTAGTCTGGCTCTCCTACCCAATCTCTCCTGCCTAGCTATAGACCAGTCAGCTTCTTTATTAAATCACATACATGGACATATATTCACATAGTATAAAGGAATATTCCACAGCCTACACTGGAGCCTTTGGTCTGAGGGAGAGTATCTACAGTTGCATGCACAGTATGTACGAGAGTCAACCACACCCAACAGGTAGTCAACAAGGAGAAATAGATAGCAGGAAAGGAGGGAACTCTCTCTGAAGGGAAGCCAAGGCCCAAAACAGGTGTGTGACTTTCCCACCATTACAAAGCTGCTTGATAGCTGAGTCCCTGTAGTTTCTTTTTTTCTTTTTCTGTATTTTAAAGGACAGATCTGAGAGAGTGAAATAGGCCTCCACAAAGAGTCACGTTCAGATTCATGAATTTGTTAAGAATTTGAAAGAGAAACAAAATTAAAAACTGTACTTTTACAAATAGGAGACAATTAGGTAAATGAGCTAAATCTGGAATTACTGAGAATATTGTGGTCATGAATGAAGAATAAGAGGAAATAACACACAAAAATAGGATGGCATTAATAGTTAAATCAAGGGGAAAGGCGAGGCAATGATCCAAAGCACTGTAATTCAAAAGGAATCTGGGAAAGGTTTTGCTTTCCTTTTTATTCTTACCCAGGCCAATGTATTATCTATCAAAAAAAAAAATCTAATGGCTCAGTGGACTTACTGAATTTCTGGAGCACCTTTGCCAAAGCAAGAAAATTATTCATAATACTTAAACCAAATCTCAAAAGTTTGGAAAAGCATTTTCTGAAGGTCTTTTGGGTACTTCATGTATTAGGAAATTCAATGGCACTTAAGAGACTAGATTTCCAGTTACCCTAGGAAATCTGTCACATACAGGAAGCTAAGTAATTACGAACTAGTAATTATAGACTAAAGATTTAGGTTATACTTGGCAATCACTAAATGCCTCCAAATAGCACTTCAGTGTCTTGCAGCGTTGCCTATACAATTACGCACAAGTTGAGCTGGCTGTCAAGGTGACCCTCAGGAGCCTCTTCAAGCAGCATGTGGATGTTGTCCTCTCTAGGTCTGCACAGGGCCATTTCTGATGCCCAAATCTGATCCTATACATCCCTGCCTCCAGAACAGAGTCCACATCTGGAACACAATCTTCCTGTCCCATCTTGTCATTAGTTTTTCCAAAAAAAAAATTCTGAGCTTGCTACAAAATAATTCAAATATCACATTATAGAAATATAGCAAATGAGATTTCCCACTAAACCCTTTTTACTCTTTGAAGAGTACAACCTGGGTAACATATTCTGTCATAAACTGTTTGCTGAGCACATGTTTCCTTCTAATTATTGATGTATGTTTTTCATCATCCAAGAGTTCTGTCTGTCTGTCTCATTGTCTATAATCCCTCAAGAAATGCAACCAGTTGCCAACAATTCCATTAAAGTACTACATGAAACAGAAATGAAAAAAAATACAAAGAATCAATGAAACTAAAAGTTGGTTCTTTGAAAAGATGAACAAGACTGACAAACATTTATCTAAATTAATCAAAAGAAAGACAGAAGACCCAAATTAGTAAAATTAGAGGTGAAAAGAGAGAGATTTCAGCAGACACCAGGAAAATTTAGATAATCCCAAGGATCTACTTTAAAAACCTTATGTTCTATTTAACTGGAAAATGGATGGATTTCTAGCTGTATATGACCTACTAACATAGAATTAATATTAAAAGAAGTATTTAAACAGAATCAAAACACCTGATGAGGTAGAATTGGTAATTAAAAACCTCCCAACTAAGTGATGCAGGGTGCCCAGTCCCAACTGATACATCTACATCAAGACTCCTGATCCTAAGGCTTAGGGAACATCACAGAAAGGAGGGTAGAAAGATTCCAAGAGCCAGGGGACCAGGAAATCTGTTGAGAGATTGTGTCTCCTAGAAATGACTGGGAAGCTTCACCTTATCTTAACAAGATGGCTGCCTAAACAAGACCTGGACAAGTACGCCAATAAACGAGATGACATGGAAGAAGAAAATCTCACATGCACAAAGAACTATAGGCAACACTGAGAGCAAGAGAAATAATCCTCCCCAGGGAGGAACCCTTAGTTGGTTATCCAATCCCAAATGGTCAGTCCTGCAGTCATGTACACACATGTAACACTAAACAGACTGAAAAAGACCATAATGCTAGGGTCTAGCTCCTTGAGATTTGGTGTGATTACCTTTGGTAGAAAATGAGTTTGATGGGATGGAGAGATGGCTCAGTGGTTAAGAACATGGTACTGCTCTTACAGAGGATCCAGGTTCGGTTGCCAGAACCCCTGTCAGGAGGCTCACAACCACCTGTAACTTCAGCTTCAAGGATCCAACAACTCTGGGCTCCGCAGGGACCTGCACTCACCTGCACATACCTACACACAGGCAGACACACACATACACATAATTAAAATATTAATAAATCTTTTTTTTAAAAGTTTTAAAGCTTCCAAGGCTGCAAATGGAAACATACATAGCACTCCCTACAGCTTTTGAAATGGCTCAGCACATCCCCAAGCCTCCCTGCTCAGTGAGTCACAAGCACATGAAAGGGGAGCTTTTATCTCAGAACCTTAAAAATCCTCCACTTGGAAGAAGGAGGTAGTTGTCTCGGGAGGATGAGAGGGAAATTGTAGCCCTGTGAATGTGTCTGCATGCAGGTGCAGGCTCTGCAGGTGTCATCTGGGGACAGGCACGAATCTCTCTCCATCAATAGCTGGATTTAAACTTTCCTTTCTCAAGTGTCTGCGGCAGAGTTCAGAAATTGAACCCCTGCAAATCTGGTCATACAATGTGCCTTTCGGCTTCTAACATTAAGTTCTCATTAAGGGCACAGAATGGCAAAGGCCCAGTTCACAGAGGGTGGTGATGGGTAACGCTAAGCAGAGGTTCTGGCTTCAGAGCTCATGAAGCAACTATTTATAGTACAATATAGGCCACCACCCATCCTGAGTGCCAAGCTGCACCCCTGCCCTCCACCTCATCTGAGCACACAGCTTTGAGGAATCTTTCATTTCTCATAACATAAGCAGGACATGAACATTTGTCTGAAATGTTGCCTGATGCACAGTGGGCATACAGTGAGTCTTGGAGGAATGGTGGATCCAACTTTAATATCTGTGACCACAGAAGAAAGGTGATCTCCAAATAAGGGTCTAGTGCTGTTAGCATCGGTTGCCATGCTTCATCTCAGGCCATCTTAGTTTCATCTCCCATTGCTGAGATAAAATAGCCTTACAAAAGCAACTGAGCAGAGAAAGTGTTTGCTTTACATCACAATTGCAGGTCACAGTCCATCACAGAGAAGAAGTCACAATGGGAGGAGCTGAAGAGAACCGGTGATACTATATATATGTACGACATGTATATAATATTAAAATTTATATTTTTATATAATATATTTAATATTATATATGTGTAGTACATACATAATATTAAAAAGAAAGATCAACAAATTATGCATACATGCTTTTGCGCAGCTTGATGTCTTCATTCTGATACATTTCCTGTCTAAGGAATGGTGCCACCCACAGTGGGCAGGTCTCCCCCCTCCATTAATGTAATAAAGATAATCGCCCACAGACATGCCTACAAGCCAATCATATTTGAATCTCTTATTGAAACTCCTTTCTAGATGATTCTAGATTGTGTCAGGTGGACAATTAAAAGTAACCCTCATAGTAGATTTGAGTTAAACTTGTAAACAGTCTATATACTTAGAAGCACCAAAAGGAGCTATGCATTTATATCCCATGGAATGACTTCTAAAACAATAATACTGATAATAATAGTCTCCATTATGCATGATGTTCTTTTCAGTTTGCAGAACACTTTCAAGCCCATTATCACATCAACTCCACTTAACAGACACCATTATCTTCTGGCTGAAGAAACTAGACTCAAAAGAATGAAATGACTTGTCTACAGTGTCATGGCCAGCAGGAAGTACAACAAGATCTCAAAATTAACTTGACCGTGAAAAATATCTCCAGTGAAAACTTTTTCTTTTTCTACAAATGGCATCTACCTTTAAAATGATTTATTATTAAAATATGTTTTAAGATACATATGTATATCTTAATAGAATCAGAATATGTTTTTTCTTTAGTAATTTAGATTACCCATGCTCCAATAGATTTCTTTTTAAAGAAACAAGAATTCAGACAACATTATTTAGATTTTGATTAGATAAGTATCAATTAAAATTTTATTTATAAAAAAGCTTCTAAATAGTCTGTTAAACTTGCTTTTGAACAACATTATATTGCTCTAAAATCATAGAATTACATTAGACAAGGCATTAGATCATGTTAATTCTTTATTCAGGTATTTATGAAGCTCTTAATTCACCAGTTACCATTCTTGTGGAGGGGGAGAAAAGAGTGTATGTTTTAACATACACTGGCATTAAAAATCCCAGTCAGGAGATGGCAGAAAAGACATGCATCGGGGAATGACAGCACCAGGTCAAAAATGTTCTGCATCATCCACAGGCTGAACAAGTGACTTGTAGGTTAGAAGGAACACTGGTTTCCACTGGTTGGAGCTTCAGAGAAAGTGTATGGCATGTATGCTAGCCGTTAATACCGGGAGAATTGGAGTTGTTAAGGCAAAAAAGATAAATCAAAGAATGGTAATTATGGAAGTTATAACAGCTGGATGGCCTCATAGACAAGAGAAAGAAACTAGGTTGTGAAAGTATAGAAAGGACCAATGCTATAGAAAGTCACAAACAGGTGACAGATCCTTGAATGCCAGGTTCATTTACTAGGGGAGAAACTATGGGCAAGAAAGTCTCTCCTCTTTGTGTGTCTGAAATTGCATTTGTGGTTCCTTCTTAGTTAATAAGTAAAACCATTATCTTAATGAACAAATGCTTAAACATCATTTGGTTTTTTCTCCCCAAATAGAATAGTCAAAATGTACAAGATATCTAGGTGTAGTATCATGTGGCTATAGGCTTAGCTACTGCAGAAGCTGGCTAATGAAGGAGAATTACTTGATTTGAAGAATTTGGAATCAGTCTGGGTGACATAGTAAGACCCCCTACTTTTAAAAAAATGTAGAGAAAATGCTACTGAACCTGGCCTTGCACTCAGCCTCACATGTTGGTGGGCATGGAGCAATTCACAAGTGTGTCCTCTCTGGGAATCACCAACAACGACTCTTTGAAACTGGTAATGCATAAGGCAGAGTGAAAAGAACCTGAGGCAGGGGACAGGAAGTCAGATGCTGTGGATTATTCCTTCTTTGTCCTGGTCCTTGGTCAAGGAACTTCCCTTCTCTCTGACCTTCTTCACAGCAGAATGATACCATTTTGCCCTTTGCATATCACCAAGCTTGGCTAAAAGTTGTCTATGAACCATAAATGAACATATAGTCCTGACCATCTTGTTTTTAGTTGGTTCCATATTAACCATAAATGGAGACTCAGAGCTCATCAGCTCCAAATCTCTTGTCCACATAAGGAAACAGAACTAGAAAAGAAAAGCCACTCTCCCAAGGTCACTCTGAACATTGATATCAAAGACGAAACTAGAGCCGTGTTTCCCAGTTCCCAGAAGTCACCCTGCTAGAACAAAACACTGTGCTATTGAGAGTCCTTCCAAGGCAGTGCAAGTGAGACTGTGATGCCTTTCTGATTATCCGATGTGTTGATCCAGAATCCCGGACGGAAAGTCACAACCTGTGTATTTAAATAGAGTGTGGTCATTGATAGGTCAAATGATACATCCAACTTCCCCAAGAAAAGAGGAGAAAGAAAGAACAAGAGAAGTCAGCTCCCTGCTGGAGGTCAGCCTACTGGCCAAGACTGGCTTGTGGAATTCCTAAAATGACTGCACTCCGTTCCTGTTTCCTGTTTCAAACCACAGAGGTTCTGCTCCTCAGAACCCTGCACAACACAGACCTAAACATGTCCTATGAATAACTCCAGAGCCCTGGGTGAGTGATTAAGGTCAGGAAGAAGTAGAATGACCACTCTGTACAACTCAGCCACTGTCCCACCTGTACACTGTCTGATGGCCTCGGCATCAGTTCATTTGCCTGTGGGCAAGCCTGTGGGCATTTTTCTGATTGATAATTGATGTGGGAGGACCCAGGCCACTGTGATCAGTGCCATCCCTGAATCAGTGCTGTCCTGGGGTGAATAGGAAAGCGGGCTGAGCAAGCCAGGAGGAACAAGTCAGTGTTCCTCCATGGCCTCTGCTTCAGTTCCTGCCCTGACTTCCTTCAGTGATGGAGAGTGACCTGAGAGTTGTAATCTGAAACAAACCCTTTCCTCCCCAAGTTGCTTTGGGTCATGGTGTTTCATCACAGCAATAGAAACCTAAGAAGACAGAGCCGCTTGAGTGAATGATCATGACTGCTAACATCCCACTTCTGGAACTGGCTATATTTGTGTACTTACACGTGGTTGCATGTTTCTTATATGTTAATTCTGTTTGGGGGGGGGGCACAATGCAGTGTCTTTGTAGCTAATGATCATGTATAAAACAGGAAATCTGAATTCTTCATTTGGATCTGTCCTCAACTAGACGTGAGACAAAAATACTACCTTTTTCAGAAGTAGACTGGTGGGCTCTCGGTCATAAATGTAGAATTATGGACTAAATAACTTCCTGTAATGGCATTCTAAGTACTGAGAATTGACCACACCCACTTTCTATTTCTCAGTAATGCTTTTTGGCAAAGTGAGGAGACAACTCAGGCATCATTATGCCATCCCCTCTCCAAATCCTACCCCACACGCATAGCTCTCACACTTACCTCTAGAGTGTTAGCAAAATCGATGGAACTGTTTGTGTTCCTCGGATGGAAAAGTTTCACATGAGCATCCCCGCAATTATATTGTGGTTAGAGCTATTCCATGAATTGTTGATGGCTGGTGCTTCTGAAATGGCCTGAAGTAGATACAAAAGCCACAGGGTCAATGTTGGGATAGGAAGTTACTCTTTCCAAGATTCCCCATCTGGCAACAAAGTATGGGGGTGAAAATTGGGCAAATATCACCCTCCATATCTATGAACTACATCCCAGGAGAAATAATTTAAGGAAAGAGACACAGAGACATGGAAAGGGCACCTGCGGAAGAGTCTTTGTTCATTTGCTTGTTTTTACCTCCCCTCGCTTCTGGCCAGGAAGCCTAATACACTGTAAGCCACTATGTAAATATCAAGCTTCTAAATCAGCGTTTCTATGTAAAAAGTGGAAATAATGACATGATTATTTAATGTACACTGAATTCCATCATACACACACACATATACATACATATTTTTATTTATTTAGGACAGTACTGACAACCATACATACTGCCATAAATATTAACAACTAATTTGATGATATAAAAATGCATGACTTGCCAGGCATGGTGGTGCACACCTTTAATCCCAGCACTCAGGAGGCACAGGCAGGTGGATTTCGTGGATCTCTATGAGTTCAAGGCCAGCCTGGTCTACAGAGTGAGTTCCAGGACAGCCAGGGCTACACAGAAAAACCTTGTCTCAAAGAACCAAAGGAAAAAAAAAACATGTTTTAAAAAGAAGTCTAGGATCAAAATTCAGGGAGAGTGAGGATTCCACTAAGTACTTTATGAACTCCAAATCTGACATAACCGTTCCACGGCTTGGAAGACCTAAGGTTCAAGGGGCCAGGCACTTGGCCTTGACTTTTATCTGTACTCTTAAGGTCTCATCCAGTCTCAAGCCTACGTTGCATGAACGTGCTTGGCGATGTTAGATTTCATCTCTAGCCGGACTGATTTCTATACACAATTACCACTGGCATCACAGATGTCTCTATAGACCATACAAAGCTCCACATAGCAAAGCAGGCTCCCAGTTTCAACCCCACAAACAAAATCCATGTTTTGATCAAATATCCCCACTCATTGCTAAAGACCCATGTGGTTTGTTTAATAAATTCTTATTTATAGTAGTCTATATGGAGTCTGTCTTGATAATGTTCCCTTGTATCAATGCTATCTATAGGTTCAATGTCATTTTCCAAGATTCAGTCATAGAAGAAGTCCTTAGAGATTTTCTATATGCCTAACACAGTAAGTCCTTTATACATCCTATCTCACTAAATATAATTAATAAATTTTTTAATTAGGTGTAAATATTACCTCCATTCTATAGAAAGGGGACTTGAGGCTTAGGCTGAGTGAGCATACACACAATAAACATTAGCTTCTTTATTTAAACCTGCCTCTTAGTAAAACAGCTTGAATTGTCTTTCTTAATATGTCAAGGAAATCTCTTCCTTGCTGAGACATGCCTTATTGTTAATAGTCTCCATATCACTTACTCTAAGACCTCGGTGATTCAATAGTGGCACTGTGGCTAAGGCCTTTAAAATAAACACATTTCACCTCCAATGCTGAAGATGCCTGTGTGTACCACTGAGTTACTTCCTCAACCTGATTCTGATATATTTTTATCTGAAAAACCTTATACTTAGACTCAAGGCAGAAAGTAAGCAGCAAAATGTCTCTATAAGCCAGATATGAATAGCGAGATGGCTACTAAAAGGACTGTGATGGGTCACCCTGCAAACTCTCAGCAAAGATGTCAATTACGCATTGGTCTTAATTTGCGCCACTTTGCTTGGCTTGTTTCTTCTCCTTCAGGCCTAACTTGGTTCCTCTTTCTTAGTCACCTATTTATTTCTGAAGTAGAACTTTGACTCAAATCTTCAAACTAAGTCAAGGCACCCTGACATATGAACAGTCTATATATAATGTCTGCATAGAGCTGAATCGTAGAATATTAGAGCCGTGATGAGTCTCAGATATCAGACAGTACGGGTCATTCAGTTTACAAAGGGCACACTGGGACTCACACAGGAAAGGTCATACAATGAGTTAAAATTCTTCCATCCTCACAGAATTCCATGGATCTAGAATTCGAGAAACCAGAATAATATTGCTGATTACTGTAATTCTCCATCTTTATCTCAGTTCATTCATCTGGGGCAAAAATGAAAAGAACAAATTAAGCTCAAAGCGATCATTAACCCTAGTCTAATTACTTCCTGTTTTATTCATCCTAAAGGCATACACAACTATTGAAGATATACTTATGTATTCTTATCTTTATTTCTTCTTATATTTAAAAAATTACATCAGTATTCCAAGTCAACTTTCAATTTAAAAAAAAAATCTTGGTAAATAGGAAGTAATTGGTAGACAACTTTTTATAAGTCTCATTCTCAAACTGAAGGGCATTCTGCAGAGATAGTGGGTCCTGAACAATGGTATCACAAGTGTAGTATTCTAACCAATTAAACATTGTCAAGAACAAGACATGGGCTCATAAAATGAATATGTCTTGGTCAGGTTCTGATTAACATAAATGACAAAACCCCAGGCATTTAAGCAAAACAAGAATTCACTGAAGGAAAATGAATGTATCCTGTAACAGAGTGCTATAACAAAACCGCTGCAATCTTCAGAAACAGCTGAAATCAGGGGCCTGAGAGTCTCCAGGCTGCCGTCTACTTCTCTCCTTCTCTTTAGGAATGGCTTTTTTCATCTCTTCCAATGGCCAGCTTTCTCCAAACATTGGGAAACACACCTGGCAATATCAATAAAGTCTTACATGCAGACTGCACAGCCTACTGACAAGACAGTGACACTGCTCTCAGATCAGAGGTCAAATAACTCAGAGAGAAGAGACTGACTCTGGAGCAAAACAATTTGGGTCAATGTCTAGGGTCAGCTAGCACTAAATGCAATGGTTCTACTGATAAGGAAAATGATGAAGAATGCAGTTGAAGGATGCCAGTCTTAAGAAACCATTTCTTGGTTTCCATTCCATTAGTAAAGTCTGGGCTCCATTCATTACAGGACTGGTATTTTCCGTCAAAGGGGAAATAAGTAGTCCTCGGAATGTTGGAATAATTGAAAGAGCATTCAGCTTAGAGTGATGCTACAAAGGAATAATAATTAACTTGCTTGGAAGTTCAATCCCAAGCATATTTCTACTCATATTTTACATGCCAGTATGGTTAATGGCAACCAACTACTCTTTTTTTGGAGAAAAAATTAATTCACTATATTAGAAACACCAGTTGTTTAGTCAGCTTTTTATTGATCTGACAAAATACCAGATAAAACTGACTCAGGTTTGAGCAGTTTCGGTCAATATCCAGCTATCCCCATTGTTTCTGAACTGCGGTGATACAGAGCAACATGGCAGAAAATGAAGAATGTCCCAGAGATGCTCACCTCAGGGTGGCTGAAGAAGCAGAAACAAGAGACACCCCTCAAAAGTATATCTTTCTTGGCCTACTTCCTTCAACTAGGACTGCCTCCTCAGTCCATTCAGCCACCAAGTCATGAATGGACTAACCCATTGAGAGAGTCAACACTCTTATAATTCAACGAGGTATTACTAAGCCTCCATCGCATGAATCTCTTGAGAAAACACTCCTTAACACCACCTTCACAGCCATGCACCATAAATTTACAACGGCTCACAATGGTGGAGTAGTAGAACTAATTTGTTCAATTTCACTGGCAACACTTTTAGTTTTAAGTGAGGTAGCAAATATTTGTTTTAGTCTCAAAAATATGATAACTGATGATATATTGACCTCACTCCATGATTCGCCTAAGCTTTCTCTTGGATGAATGCTGTTGAAGGCATTTCCAGTTTCTTTGTCCCTGCCTACCTAGAAGTAAACTAGCAGCCCCTGCCAAGAGGAAGGCCTGTGCTGCTGCTGCTGGAATGGAAATACTCTGTTCTCTGTCAACACACACTCCTTTTCCTGAGGTGTGTGAGTTTGAGTAGCCACCAGCTAATAGCTGTTATGGTTTAAGAAGGAGATCAGGAGACTAACACCACTTCCCTGTACCAAGAAGACCAATGTAGTTAGCTCCTGGGAGAAGAGCCATTAAAAACGGAGGATCAGGATTAGATCATGAATATCAAGTGCGTTTGAATTATTTAAAATAGATACAAACTTCCTTTTACTTCTCCTCCTCATCCTCATCCTCATCCTCTTCCTCCTCTTCCTCTTCTTTTTCTTTTTCTTCTCCTTTGGTAGAAGAGAAAGTTTATTGTAGATATGAAGGAGAGCATAATCAGAGGCAGAGACAACTGGAAGAGTCCAGAGTGAACATGACCCTGAGCTAGGCCATATGAGAAGATGGAAGAGCAGAGAGCCAGGAGACCAAGAGGCCAAGAGGGTGAAGGGTGGACAAAAAGGGCTGAGTAACCAAAATAGCTGGATTATATAGGGAAGAGCAGCTGGGGGAAGGGTAGCCCAGCCCCTGGCTGAAGAAATTTAGGATGGGAGGTGGAGTGTGCTAGCCATACCCTGTAACTGATAGGGACTTAGGAATGCTTGGAGAAGCTTGTGGCCAGGTCCACTTTGATATGTTAAATTGGCACCTCAGTTAGGCATTTTTCCTGGGTTTTAGACCTAACATCCCAGCCTTTTGTTGATAATAAATGATAAGGGACAATGCAATCTTTTTTATGACTACTTCCTGCTGACATCGGGGCATTGTTGTTGGGGACCCATGAAAACTGGAATGTTTGCCAAGGCAAGGAAGAGAGACTCAGGTGGGGGGAATGGGGAGTGAGGAGGTGGGGGGTGGGGGTGGGACCATCCTGGGCTTGGGAAGTCCAGACCTCATTGGAGCTGTCTGTGAGGCTGAACCACTTGGGGATAGCTACTTTGGAGCCTTCTAGGATGTAGAGGCTCAGGTTGGTTGGAAATTCTGTCAGAAGCACCTAGGACTGGTGAGTCTGCCGTAGTTTGCAGTCTTTCATTCATTGGAAATCTGCTGGAACAGATATATATTAGGGAGCGAAGGTAACGTTAAGGACTTTAGGGGAAATTTTTTATATAGGGTGTACAGTTGAAACTTCCAGGCCCATAGTCCTGGTAGTTGGGGGAAAGGAGTCTCAACTCCAGGGGAAAGAGAGATTTCCATCTTCAGGAATAAGTGGAATAGGCAGGTGGGGAAACATGCTGTTGATTGACAGCATCAGTCACAAGCTCAAATACATATATATATCTCCAAGCCTCTGAAAAGAATGTTAATGCTTTTAACCCAGAAACACTTTTGGGTCCATTACTCAAAGGCATGAGTCTACTGCTGTCTCTACAAGGTGGATTTCAATACAGATTACAAACAGTGGTAATGTTAACATGTCTAAAATTTTTATCTCTTTTTGTAAATTTAAAAAATTCTTGTAAGCTTCAGGGAGTTGACTTGGATTCACCTCTTACAGGTCAAACAGACTCCAGATAAGTACTGTCAATCAACAGCCCGTTTCCTTTTACTTCTTAAGATATGCCACAAATTCACTGTAGCTATGGCAGGCATTGGACATTTATCTCAAGAAGTGGGAAAGCTTGAGACCGTCTTGTTTTCAACAACAGGTTGAGGTGATTGCTCAACTTATTAATATCTATCATTTTAAGAAATTATATTATGTTTTCAAGTTAGTTTGTTAAAGCCATTTCTCTTATTCACAAAAAGGCTATTTACTGGCGACAGTATGTTCTCAGTCTAAGAGACATAGCATTGTGACACTGATCAAATTAAAGCAAAATGAAGCATCATAGTAAGTTAATTTTAGCAATCTCAAAACACATAGCTTCCTATGAGAAAAACCTTATAACTTTAGTTTTCTACAATGAATCTTCATAGTATATACATTTAAATACAAATAACGTAGCTACACGGGATAAGCCATGACTTCTTCTTTTTTTTTTTTTTTTTTTTTTTTTTGGTTTTTCGAGACAGGGTTTCTCTGTGTAGCTTTGCGCCTTTCCTGGGACTCACTTGGTAGCCCAGGCTGGCCTCGAACTCCCGAATCCACCTGGCTCTGCCTCCCGAGTGCTGGGATTAAAGACATGCGCCACCACCGCCCGGCAACTTCTTAGAACTATTAAATACTATTTTAACATCAGAGGAAAGCTTATCTCTTGATTTTTTTTTTTTTTTGTGAACCAACTGAGGTATAAGCATCATTTTTAGCTATGAAATGCAGGCAAGCACAGATTTATGTAAATTTTGTGGTAAACAATGATATGCCATTTACTAAATCTTCCTTTTGCCTATTCAAATGGAAGCTAGCAATTACTGTATTTCCCATTCTCAAAAGCACTTTTGTCAATGGCGTATCAAGTTCTCAAGTCTCTTGCCAATAATCAGCAAATTGAACCTAATAAAATTAAAAAGCTTCTGTACAGCAAAAGAAATTGTTAATGGAGTACAGAGGCAGCCTACAGCATGAGTTTGAACAGAGATACTCTGCCTGTGTAGAAGCTCCAGAAAACATACCCTCATGTCAAAAACAAAAATCTGTGTGCAAGACATGAGCTACCTCTCTGTAAATTATCAGTCTGTGACACTCCAGAAGGCCCCTAAAAGATACAAGCTATCAACACTGCTCTCAGTTGACCTCCATAACTAAATGGTAAGACTCTATTGCTGACAAAAATGACACATATTAGTTGCAAGACATGGAGAGGTAAATCTCAAGCTGACTGGGAAGCTTCCTCTCAGCTGACTAGCTTTCAGGGTGCTGAAAGATGGTCATGGTGAGTACTGGTCCCTGCATGCTACATTACTGATCTGTCAGGCAAGATGTGCCGACTCATGCAATAATGGCATGACTGTTGTGGGGGTAAACACCTACTTTCTAATTGGATTTGAGACCTGCCCACAGGAAAAAACCCAAGCCTGGTACTAGAAATGTGGTCAAAATCTCCTAGCCACGGAAGTCATAGGCCCTGGGCGGGTGCAGGGGTGGTGGTGGGGTGCTCCTACCGTCTTGATGAATAGGTTATATTGCCAAACTGCATTTTAAATATTTGGTTTTGTACACATATATTTGTGCTGCTCTGAGCCTTAGTTAAAGAAGCTTCTTTATTCAGTGGGCAGTGGTTAATGCAGAGACTCAACTGCCCAGAAAGCTGAGAATAAGTGACCATGAGTGCTCAACTTAATATGAGACATTTAGACCAACCACAAACCCTCATCCTCAATTCTCAACCTTAGATGAATTATTTAGACCAACCACTAACCCCCATCCTCAATGTTCAACCTTAGATGAGACATTTAAACTATCAACCCCCATACTCAATGCTCAGCCTTAGGTGGGATATTTAGACCAACCACCAACCCCCATACTCAATGTTCAACCTTAGATGAGACATTTAGACCAATCACCAACCCCCATACTCAAGGCTCAGGAAATGTTGTGGAAGAGGGCCTGAAAAATATAAGATTTGGAGGATGGAGAGGAATGTTGTGAAATGCTGTCTTCCAGACATGACATGAATACTGCAGTTATGAAATCATAGAAGTTGTGATTACCTGTATAAGGTCAAGCCAGTCAACATTACAGAATGGGTGGGAGGGGCACTCAAGAGGGCCCATCCTTATTTGAGGAACTATTAGCAGTTGGCAGCTATAGGGATAAAAGGAGAATCATTTCTCTTAGGGAGTGTAGCTAGTGGTAGGCTGCCCATGCTCATATGAAACTTGACTCGGTTATTTTTTAAAGAGAGAAAATGACACAAAGTTGTGAGGGTGACCTGTTGTGGGGAGGTTCTAGGGGTTGTAGAAACATGAGAGCATCAGCAGAGTATGTGTGATGTATTGTATATTACATAAAATGCATTGTATACATGCATGAAATTCTCAAAGAATAAATAAGATGTTATATATAAATAAATCTGAGTGGAATAGGCAACTACTACTTTAATAAGAATACATGAGATTCATTAGTTTTATTTTTAAATAAAAAGTAAATAAGTTTATCATTAAAGAAAATACAGACCCCCCTGCTCTCTTTAGGCCTCCTGCCTCTGCACCTGATTCTCCTCAATCCCTTCCCCTCCCCCAGTCTCCTCACATGGGCTTAGGGTCATGTCCACTCTGGATTTTCCCAGATGTCTCTGCCTCTGGCTATGTCTTTCTTTTATCTACAATAAACATTCTCCTCCACCATAAAAAAAAGAAAAGAAAATACATTAAAGCTGATTACATAGCTTAATGGTAGAGCAATGGCCTAGCACATATAATACCCAGGGTTTCATCTCAAGTACCACAGCAAACAACTATCCTAAAAAGCTATCTCAGGCAGACATATGAGTCAGATAAATAAAAATGTGATGTGTTTCTAATTAGAAAAGGAAATGGTTCGTGTTCTAGTTTGCTTTCTGCTGCTATGATACAGCACTGGCCAAAACAAACTTTCATGAAGGAAAAGGCTTAATTGGCTTATGGGTTACAGGACATCATGGAGGGAAGCAGAGGCAGGAACCTGGAGGTAGGAACTAAAGCAGAAACTATGACTGCGGGGGAATATGGCTCTCTGGCTTAATCACCATGGCTTGCTTAATTTGTTTTCTAATATAACATGTGACCATCGGCCCCAGAGTGATACCACTCACAGGGAAATAGACCCTCCCACATCAAACAATAATCAAGAAACGTGCACATAGGACCCTCTGATGGGGGCATCTCCTCAGCTGAGGCTCCCTCTTCCCAGGTGACTCTAGTTTATGTCAAGGTGACAATAACTAACCAGCACAGTTGGTCCCTTGTCAACTTGACACACAAACACATTATAATTACACCATAACTTTTCCTTTCTTCTTTTGTTTACCCCCAAGATCATGTGTTAACATCACAGTATAAAATAGAGTAGAATTTTATTTTTAATTTTAATATCTTTATTATTACTTTTATTTTATGAGATTATAGTATAACTATATCATTTCTTCCTTCCCTTTCCTCCCTCCAACCCCTTCCATGTTCCCCCCCTCTTTAGAGTTGATAACCTCTTTGATTATCATTATTAGATATATGTTTCTGACTTGTATGTATGTGCATGAACGAGTATATATAAATACATCCTGCTGAGTCCGTTTTTGTTGTTTGTGTTTATAGAATTTCAGAGATGACCACTCTGCACTGGATAACTAATAAGGGAGCCCATTCCTAGGAGAGGTTAGTTTTCCTCCCAGCAGTTATTAATTCCCTGTAGTTCTTTGTCTAGGCGTGGGACCCCACAAAATTTCCCCCCTTTCACGCTAAGATGTCTGTTGATATTACCATTGTTCTGGTCTTGTTTGTGCAGCCATTTCTAGGAGAGACTGTATCACAGCAGACTTTCTGGTATTCGGGCTCTTATAATCTTTCAGCCCCTCTTCTGTGGTGTTTCCTCAGTCATAGGTGCAGAAGCTATGATGTAGGCTGGACTTCTCAAGATCCAGTGATCTTTTCATTGTGTCCAGTTATGACTTTTTTTGTTATGGCTTCCATTTGCTGTAAAAAAGAGGTTTCTTTGATAAAGGGTGGTAGCTATACTTATCTGTTGGTGTACACTTACCTGCACATAGGTAAGATTTAGAATATAGCAAGGGATTATGCTGGTCTAGCAAAATGAGAGTAGTAGATTCTATTCTAAGGTTCATGACCTTACTAGGCCCAGGAAGATGGTTAAGTTTCCAATACCAGGAATGGTTTTCTTCTGTCCAGTGGGCCTTAAGTCCAATTAGATACCTGTTGCTTACTACTGACATGAGCGGCACTTGTTGCTCCTTTATGGAAATCTTGCCATACTGATCATTGGCATGGCCCTGCAGCTGGTTTAAACTGGTCAATTGCTCCCACCCCTTGGCATCTTGGGTAGTATTTTCTGTAACTATAGAGGCTAGGCTGCATGAAAGAGGCTTTCAGGTCAGGGTCAGCTGGAATCATCCAAGTCCTTCGTCTTAAGGATGCTGCTATCTTCAATAGGGGCTCATCCTCAAGCCCTGAGAGGCAACCAGTGGCTACAATAGTCTACATTGTTTGAGGAATCACCTGGAATACCCTGTCCAACCATTCAAAAGGTTTCTCTTGCCTGGCATTTGGGTTTTGCTGTTGTTGTTGTTGTTGTTGCTGTTGTTGCTGCTAGTCTACGGTTCTTGTGAGCACCATTGTCAGCCCAGTCCAAGTGGCATAACTTCTTTTAAGATTACATATATGCATACACATATGTATTCTGTATATTTTTAGGTAAATAAAATAATACGATTCTTTGAAGCTTTATCAAACTACTTTGGCATTATTTGTCCCTCATCCCTAATTCTCCTTCTGTATTGACCTCCCACCCCAATTAGATCCCGCTCCCTGTAGTGATATATTGTGTATCCTAATAAACTTGCCTGGGGATTGGAGGACAGAGCCAGCCACTAGATTATACAGAGAGGCCAGACAGTGGTGGCACACACCTTTAATTCTATCACTGGGGGTGGGGGGGTACACAGAGATCCATCTGGATCTCTATGAGTTCAAGGCCACACTGGAAACAAAGCCAGGCAGTGGTGGCACTCACCTTTAATTCTAGTACTGAGAAGCACACACGCCTTTAATCCTAGGAAGTGACATGGCTGGGCAGAGAAAAGTATCTAAGGCGTGAGGAAACAGAAACTAAAGCAGTTCAGCTGAGACCCTTTTGGGTGAGGACTCAGAGGATTTCAGTCAGAGGATTCGTGGAGTTGGTGAGGGTGGAGTTGGTGAGGTAATAGGTGGTGGTTGTGGCTTGCTCTGCTTCTCTAATCTTGCAGTTTTCACCCCAATATCTGGCTCTGGGTTTTTTATTAAAAGACCATCTAAGATTTGAACAGTGCCCTTTTTTTCTAGTTCTCTCTTCATATCACCTGTGTCTTGACATTTCCATCTCAACAACCCCACATTTATGGTTGTTTTTACTTTATAATTTATACTTTATACCTTTATGCTTTCCTGGTTTCTGTGGTTACTCTGAGTTACTTACTCACATCTTAGGATTCGGAGCTAGGAACCTTAGGTGAGAAAGGACATGTGGTGTTTGTCTTTCCTGGCATGTGTTTCTTAATTTAGTATAATCTTTTCCCGGCCATCTATTTGTATGCAAATTTCCTGACTTAAGTTTTCTTTGAAGCTAAATAGTATTTGTGTGTGTGTGTGTGTGTGTGTGTGTGTAGATGTACCACATTTTCATTATCCAGTCATCTGTTGAAGGATGCTTAGGTTGTTTCCATTTCCTGGCTATTGTGATTAGGGTGCCTATGAATATTGCCAAAGCATTCTTAATTTCATTTGGAACCAAAAAAAAAAAAAAAAAAAAAAAAAAAAACACCAGATAGCTAAAGCAATCCTGAGCAAAAGGAATACTATATTGATTGATGTTTTAGACTTCAATGTACTTTATAGAGCCATAGTAATAAAAACAATATGGCACAAACATGTAAACCAATAAAATAAAATAGAAGACCCAAACATGAGTACTCATAATTACAGCCATTTCATATTTGAGAAAAAGACAAAAAATACATACACTGGAGAAAAGACAGCATCTTCAATAAATAGTGCTTGGAAAATTGGATTTCTGCATGCAGAAGAATGAAATTAAACCCATACCTATACCTCTATACAAAAATTATATTCAAGTCAGTCAAAGACCTCAATTTTAAGTTTGAAACAGGAAAAGTGCTAGAAGAAAACACGGGCAGTATCCTACAACACATAGATGTAGAAACATACTTTCTGAACAGAACTCCATTTGCCCAGGAATTAAGACCAACAATTGACAACTGGGACCTCATAAAACTACAAAAAAAAAACAAAAAACTTCTGTTCAGCAAAGGAAACAATCAATTGCAGAAGAAATCTTCAGAATGGAAGAGAGTCTTTGCCATCTCTACATCCAATAGAGGATTAATATCTAGAAAATACCAAGCACTCAAAAAGCAAAAGATCAAGTAAACAAATGATACAAATAAAACATGGGCTAAGCTCTCTGAGTCTATGGATTGTAACATGGTTATCCTTTACTTTACAGCTAACATATACCTATAAGTGACTACATACCATGTTTGTCTTTCTGAGTGTGGGTTACCTCACTCAGGATGATTTTTTTTTCTAGTTCCATCCATTTGCCTTCAAATTTCATAATATTATTGTTTTTATCAGCTGAGTAATATTCCATTGTGTAAATGTACCACATTTTCTTTATCCATTCTTCAGTTGCTGGATATCTAGGTTGTTTCCAGGTTCTGCCTATTACAAATAAAGCTTCTATGAACATAGTTGAGCAGTTGTCCTTGTGGTATGATTGAGCGTCATTTGGGTCAAAGTGGTGTAGCTGGGTCTTGAGGTAGATCTATTCCCAATTTTCTGAGAAACTGCCATATTGATTTCCAAAGTGACTGTACAAGTTTGCATTCCCACCAGCAATGGAGGAGTGTTCCCCTTGCTCCACATCCTCTCCAGCATGAGTTGTCAATTGTGTTTTTGATCATAGCCATTCTGACAGGTGTAAGGTGGACTCTCAGAGTCATTTGGTTTGCATTTCCCTGCTGGCTAAGGATGTTGAACATTTAAGTGTTTCCTAGTCATTTAAGAGTCTTCTGTTGAGAATTCAATCCACAAACCTAGAGAGGCTAGGTAACAAAGCTGGACTCAGATCTCCCTGGGAAGAGGAAATAAAAGAGATTTTGTGGATAGAATAGGGGTAGGTGGGATGGGAACATAAGGAATCAGATGAGTGTGGGGTTGGGGGAGAGTACTGAAAGAGCCAGCCAACTACAAAGGGGATCATTTCAGGGTCAGGTAGAAACATGGTGCAAGGGAAACTCCTAGGAATCTATGATGAATCCAGCTAGCATTATGGGATACATGGTCTGAACTGGCCATCTCCTGTGACCAGGCAAGACTACCAGTGGAGGGATTGGAACATCAACCCAGCCACATAACCTCTGACCTACCTATGAGATGTCCTACCTATGAGATGTCCTGCCTATGAGATGTGCTGGAGTAAGGTTGGCACAGAGAGTGTAGAAGTAGCCAACCAATGACTGGTCCAACCTGAGACCCATGCTATAAGAGTGAGCCCACCCCTAACACTGCCTGGAGCACCAGGGCACAGAGATTGGATGGTCCAAAGACCTAGGATATAACCAAACACTACTGGAGGAAAAAAAATATCAACATAATGATGCCTAATGATATTCTGCTACACTCATAGATTGTTGCCTAGCCCAATAGTTATCAGAGAGGCTTCATCCAGCAACTAGTGGAAACAGATGCAGAGACTCACAGACATTATTAGGCAGAGCTCTGGGAATCCTGCTGAAGAAAGGGAAGAAGGATTGTAGGAGCCAGAGAGGTCAAGGACATCACAAGAAAACCCACAGGATCAACTAACCTGGGCTCATAGGAGCTCATAGAGATTGAACTGACAATTAGGGAGCCTGCATGGGACTGACAAGGCCCTCTGCATATATGTGACAGTTGCATAGCTTGATCTTTTTGTGGATTCCTAATAGTGGGAGCAGGAGCTGTCTCTGACTCTTTGCCTGGCTTTTGGGACCCTATTCCCCACACTGGGTTGCCTTACCCAGCCTTAACACAAAGGGAGGTGATTAGTCTTACTGAAACTTGATATACTGTATTTGGTTGATATCCATGGGAGGCCTGCCCTTTTCTGAATAGAGAAGGAGCAGATGGAGGTGGGGGCAGAGGGAAGGTGGGGGGAGGGGCTGAGAAGAGAGGAGGGAGGGAAAACTGAGGTCAGAATGTAAGATAGATAGATAGATAGATAGATAGATAGATAGATAGATAGATAGATAGGCAGGCAGACAGACAAACAAATAGATATGGGCTAGAGATCTATGTTGACTATATTTGGAAGCAACTAAACCCCAAGCAGCTGGGCATGCCTGTGAGGGATTTTCTTGATTGGATCATTTGTGGTCAGAAGACCCACCCCAAATCCAGACCACACCTTCTAGTGGCAGCCTACATAAAAAGAGCTGCAAGAAAGAAGTTTTTGCTTCTTGCCTATTTGTGCTTGCTCTTGCTAATGAGATCCTTCACTGGTTTTAGAAAATACTTCTTCAGGATTCTAACATAGACTGAATATTGGTGGCTTTTCTAGGACAATCCTGGGACTCCAGCACCAGATTAGGACTGCTGAGACATCCAGTCCTAAGAACTAACAACCACCAGATCCTTGGCCTTGGCCTTTCTGTTGGTAGACTTCCACTGTCCAACCACTCTGACCATAGCCTGTAAACTACTCTAATAAATTCGTGTGTGTGTGTGTGTGTGTGTGTGTGTGTGTGTGTGTGTGTGTGTGTGTTCTATCAGTTCTATGTCTTTAGAGAACCCTGACCAATACAAGATCTAAACAAAGTTTCCAATAGAAGAAATAAACACGGTTGCGAAATACCTTAAGGAATATTCATCATTCTTAGCAATTAGGGGAATGCAAATTAAAACAACTTTAAAATTTCATCTCACCCTAGTAAGAATGGCTAAGGTCAACAAAACAACTAGCAATAAATACTGGCCTTTGGTGATTGTAGAAAGATTGTGGAGAAAGATGGACCCCCATTCATTGTTGTGGGAAGGCAAATTTGTGCATCCACTCTCGAAATCAGTATGGAGAATCATCAAGACACTAAAAATGAATATACCACATGATCAAGCTATACTACTCTTTGGTATATTCCCAAAAGACTCAACAGGGACTCCTATTCTGCCACATGGCACCAAGCTCAATGTTTCTCATTGACCCCTTCAATCCTGGGACCTCCACTGCAACTGAGGCTGTACTTCTACCAATGGCCTCCTGGCCTCCCTACAGGGACTCCAAACCTGAAACATGATACCAAGCATGAGCTTTTCTCTACGCCCCTTTAGTCCTGGGACCTCCCCTATAACTGAAGCTAAACCTTCACCGATTGTGTCTCTTAGTCTCACACAAATGTCAAGCTTCAACTGCTCTGTATGAATGCTCATACTTTCAAAATCACTACCATGTTGGAGACTCTTACACATTACTAAGTTTGGCAGCCAGCTTGAGATAAAGCCTTTTGTTTGTCCCCTATCATTGATCTTGTATGCTGACCCCAAGTAAATATTTGCCAGAAGATTTCACAATGATGGAGGTCTCTTTAAATCATTGGCAATTTCTGCAGTGAATAAGATCACTTAATTGGTATTACTCTCTTTTTAATAATATCTGACTCATCAGCCACTATCTGACCAGAAACCACAGCTTCTGAATTCAAAGTATCATATGAACAGTCCTGGTAGCCTTTGCTTCCTTCTGAAACTTCACAAGACAGAGCTCCATGTTTGCATGGCTCTCAGAATTATCTTCTAAGTTCCCACAAGAGCTCGTTAAGCTCTGAATACTTTCATCCCAAAGTTCCAAACATTCTCGCAATCCTTCCCCTAAAAACAAAATATTATGTCAATCACAGCAACATCCCACATTCCTAGTGAATTTTAAGTTTGCTTTCTCTTGCTGTGATAGATGAGATAGACAAATAGAGAGACAGAGAGACAGGCAGATAGATAGATAGATAGATCGATAGATAGATAGATAGATAGATAGATAGATAGATAGATAGATAGATAGATAGATTGATAGATTGATAGATAGATAGATAGACAGGCAGACCAACTGACCAAAATTAACTCTTAGGGAGGAAATATTTGGGCTATAGGTTATAGTCCATTATGTAAGCAAGCCAAGGTAAGAACCTAGAGGCAAGAGCTATAGCAGAAACCATGGAGGAATACTGCCAGCTTGCTTTTCATAACTTGCTCAGCTTGCTTTCTTATACAACCACAGTGGGCTGGGCCCTGCCACATCAATCATTAATCAAGAAAATGTCCCACAGACAGCCACAGGCCAATCTGGTGGGGACTATTTCTCAGTTGAGGTTTCTTCTTCCCAGGTGACTAGCTTGTGTCAGAAAGTACCTGGCACAGTACACTTATCTAAATTAAGTATAATCCATCACTTTCGTTTCTTTGGCTAAGAACATTTAAAATGTTTTCTAACTTTTTAGATACATAAAACAATATTAAAGACAGCTACTGTCACTCATGATGTAGCACTAAAGTTACCTCTTGTTTAAGTGTTAACTTTGAGCCCAGTGACCAGTGTCTCCCTTTCCCATTCTTTTCAATGCCTTGGTGGCTGCCATTGATGAGAAACAAATGGCAAAAGCAAATAATAAAGTTAAAGGTCATTATTTCTCTACAGACGTCTAAATATTTGAAACAGTTGAAAGTAAACTAAAAATAGCTAAGCTTCTTTTTGGGACAGACAGAGGCAATTACAGAGATCCAGAGCTGGTCAAAATGCAGACAATAAGTGACTGGAGTACTCAACCCCATTTATACACCTGTAACGAAACTGTGACATCTAAGGCTCAAGGAAAACTGTGGGAAAGTGTTGGAAAGATGGTAAAAGCGAGACGCCCAGGATGCCTGCTGTTGGGTTGTGTCTGCAAGACATGACTAGGAATATGCACCCATGAACGCTCAACAGTATGGGTACCCAAACAAGACCAACATAATAACAACAGCATTGTTGTTAACATGCCAGTGAAGACAGAAAATTCCATTTGGTCCCACCTCTAAATGAAGAACTACAGGTGGTCAGTGCTGCTGAGACAGGAAGAATGTGTTTCCTCCAGGGACAAGCTCCCACACTGGTGGTCTAGTCCCAAGTGATCAGTCCTGGACATTTATACATTTATGTGAGCAAAGGTAAATGGTCCCGGTAAGCTGTGTGTATCTCTGTATGTAAATATATGTATGTGTGTATGAATATATGATGCATGTAATAATAATTAAATAAGAGATCATGAATGGTGGACATGGAAGGGAAGAGAAAACAGTGGGAGTGGTGAAGATTCAGTGTTCATATATGAAATTCTAAAAAAAATAAAATTAAATTATAAAAACTTCAAACACAAAAGAACATAGCGTTTTCCTAATTTCTATTAACAAAGTCATTGTTTAATTTATTGTAATTACAGTACTTGATCTCAAATTAGAATACAGAGCTGTAGTCCCAAAACTAGCATGGTATTGGCAGAAAAACAGACCAATGAATGGGAAAGAATGGAAGATCCAGAAACCCACACATCTACAGCCACCTACAAAATACACATTGTCAAAGCATGCATTACAAGGGGTGGGGAAGTCCCTTCAACAAAAGGTACTGGGAAAAGTAGATGTCCACGTGTAAATGAAACTAGATCCGTGTCTCTCAGTTATCACAAAAATCAACACAGAATGGATTGAAGATTTTCATGTACTGTCTCTAACTCCGGAAACTACTAGAGGAAAGCATAGGCACATTTCAGGATTCAGGCACAAGCAAGGACTTTCTGGAAAGAACCCTAATACCTCAGAAAATGACTCCAAGAGCTAAAAAGCAGGATTACATGACATTAACAAGTCTCTATACAAGGTCATCAACAGAGTGAAATGAGGTCCCATGGAATGGGGGAAAGTTTTTGCCAGTTATATGTCAGACAGGGGATTCGTGTTCAGAGTACATGAAGAATGCAAACATTTAACTGTCAAAAAGAAACATCTAATGAGTAAACAGGCAGATAAATTGGAAACTCTTCCAAAGAAGATATGCAAATGCCCAGTATTCAAAAGTATGTCCAACATCATTAACCATTCGATAAATGCTAATCCAAACTGCCCTGAGACACCATCTCACTCCAGTCAAAATTACTAACACCAATAAAACAAACAACAAAGGCAAGCAAAAATGCAGGGAAACGGAATATTTACCCATTGCTGGTGGGAATGTCAAGTAGAGCAGACACTGTGGAGATCAATAGGAGTTTGCTCAAAAAGTAAATATAGAACTACCCTGTGGTCCATCTTTACCACTCAAGTATATACAGGGAGAATTCTAAGTATAACATAAAGATACTTAAACATCATGTTTATTGCTACAGTAGTCACAATAGCCAATACGTAAAATCAGACCAGATTCCCATCAGAAGCTGAATGGAGACAGAAAATGTGGTCTACATACATAATGGAGCTTGATTCCACCAGAAAGAGTGAAATCAGCCAGACCGTGGTGACACACGACTTCAATCCCAGAACTCAGGAGGCAGAGGCAGGCTGATCTCTGTGAGTTCAAGGCCAGCCAGGTCTACAAAGCGAGTTCCTGGACAGCCAGGGCTACACAGTGAAACCCTCTCTTGAAAAACTAAAAAAAAAGAAAAAAGAAATGAAATCAATGATGGGGGTCTCTTTAAATCACTGGTAATTTTCAGCCCATATAACCATCATTAATTGTTCCAGTAGAACAAAGGTTTCACTGCATTGCCACCAGTCTCATTTTAATAATATCTGACTCATCAACCACTATCTGACCAGAATCCACAGCTTCTCGAGTCAAAGCATCCTACGAACAGCCCCAATAGCCTTTGCTTCCCTCTGAAACTTCACAAGGCAGGACTCCGTGTCTGCCCTTCTGGTACGTTAGCCATTACCATTACATTAGCCGGTATATGATAAGAGGTGTGCAGCATGCTTCTGGAGCCTGAACTGTCTTTATTCTTGAGTGGAGCTGTGCCAACAGTGCAAACGCCTTCTTCAAGTTAAGGTAGCTGTCACTGTGGTGAAAAAAGGTTACTATGGAAAAATGTGCCTGGAGCACAAATCTCACCGACAAATCACATGAAAGTTTTTGTTTTGAAATTGCTGCTTTAAGCCGGGCGGTGGTGGCGCACGCCTTTAATCCCAGCACTCGGGAGGCAGAGCCAGGCGGCTCTCTGTGAGTTCAAGGCCAGCCTGGGCTACAGAGTGAGTTCCAGGAAAGGCACAAAGCTACACAGAGAAACCTTGTCTTAAAAAAACAAACAAACAAACAAACAAAGAAATTGTTGCTTTATTTAGTGCACAAAATAACCTAACCCTAACCCTAACCATAGTGCTGTGCCATCCTGACATGATGCTGGCTGGCTTTGTTGCTGCAACATAGTCTAGATATTTTGGTAAATAGTTCTAAAAAGAGAGAGAGGGAAAGGAAGGAAGGAAGGAAGGAAGGAAGGAAGGAAGGAAGGAAGGAAGGAAGGAAGGAAGGAAGGAAGGAAGGAAGGAAGGAAAGGAAAGGAAAGGAAAGGAAAGGAATGGGATCAAGATGCATGATGTGAAGGACACATTGAATAAATAAAAAGAAAGTTTAAAAAAAAAAAAAGAAATCATCCCCCACCTCCACCACCAAGAGCTGTGGTGCTGATGAAGAGCGCTCAGGGGAACTCGGTCCCTTCATCCTCTGTGTGCACTAACAGATGCTCACAGGATGAGAAACCCAGGTGTTTACTCTGTGTCCTCCTAGCTGCTAACAGCTCAACTGAACAGATCACTCCTGCTGAAGTGCAGTATGCACGGGAGCCTCTCCCTTTCTTCCTTCGACAACCCCGTCTCTAAACCAGGAAACAAAGTCTCTCCAAATTGCAGCTGACCTCATGGCCACCTCCCAGCCTCCCACTTCCTGAATTCCCACAGCACCTTCTCCATTCACCAACCACACTGTACTTAATCACTTTGTTTATATGTCTTAATTTGCATATTAGATGCCCCTCAAGTGTCTGCCCCACATCAGATAAGAAGGAAATATTTGATGAAAAATAAGTGATCCTAGCCAGGTGTGGTGGCGCATGCCTTTGATCCCAGCCCTGGGGAAGCAGAGGCAGGCAGATTTCTGGGTTCAAGACTGGCCTAGTCTACCAAGAGAATTCCAGGAGAGCCAAGGCTACACAGAGAGACACTGTCTCAAAAAAAAAGCAAAAGAGAAAAGAAAATTAAGTGTTCCCTTTTCTGCTCATTGACTTGTCACAAACCTCGAACTTCATGGCAAAGCAGCAATTCTATTTCCGGAACATAATGTTTACATTTTTGTATTTTCTTGATAATGACACTTTCCCCCTCTGTCTTCTGATTTTCATCTAGGATTGGAGTATCCCAGGACCCCAGGACACCTTCAGGCTCAGTAACAATGACATCGACTGCTACTCTGCTGCCCCCTAGAGGACCTTGGGGAACACCAGCGGGCTTTGCCATTGTAATGAAATGAACTTGATCCAGGAAGTCTCCAAGGGTGCAGATCTATAACAACAGAAGGATGCTAGTCTCTGGAAGCAGTTGTAGGCCCTGGACACAACAGGAGGTTAATCCCCAAGGCTGAAACACTCCCTGTGTGTGGAGCTAATCTCACACGTGTGAGACTCTGCGGAGTGTTGCCTTAAGTTGGGGCTGCTATTTATCACTCTCTGGACAATTCCCTTCAGTTCACGAACATTATAAAATCATGCTTGATCCCAGAAGGAATACAACTTAAAATATATAAAATATAAATTAGTTTTCTGTCTTTCTAAACTTGTACTTTTTCTTTCAGCACGGACAGCCATGATGAAGTTATAAAGAAGCTTAACTGTTGCTAGACCCTTTCTAATAATATTTTCCACCAGATAATGCCTATAAACTATTCTAAAGTTCTGCAATGAAAGGATTTGTTGCTGCAAAGGCCTTGGCTATTACTATCACTGGAACCATATGATTTAAATAAATATGTTCCAATAAGTATTACAGAAAAATAGAAGCCAAGGAATGTATATAAAGTAGAGACATTTTTATGCCAGAGATTCCCAATAAAGCCTCAGAGAAGTCGGTTTGTAATGTTAACATTCCAAAACTAAGAAAAAAAGTTCACTCCTAAGTTTGATGTCATCTAAATTTTGAATTAGTGTAGGTGGCTTTCACTGAAGAGGCTGTATATAGGGAAAGAATGTTCTTAAATCATAGGTCAAATCTAAGATTATGTTTTGTTTTACTCAAATGAGAATGTCACAAATTTAGAAGCCATACTAATTTACTTCCTACCCCAAAGGGTGTTGGATATTAATAAAGCTAAACTAAAGTGATAAAAAGGAGCACGTTTGGAATAAGAAACATCATTCACCCCTGAATAACTCATACATATCCTTGCCATGTATGGAAAAGGAACCTCCTAAGCCTACATGTTAATTAGCCTTCTAATTGCCATGATCATATTCCTGACAAAAAGTAATTCTCAGGAGGAAGGGTTTATTGTATGTCATAGCTTGGAAGTACAGGCCATCGGAAGGCAGGGCACAGCATGGCCGAAATCGCAGCTTGGGAAGTGAGAGGCTGCTTGCTCACATCTCTGTGACGAGGAAAGGGAATGTGGGAACTCTGCTCCTTTTCTTCCCTTTCACTTTTCGTTCAGCCTGAACGACAGCTCATAGAATGGATCCACGCATTTAGGGTGGGTCCCTACTCCTAATCCAATCCTCCTGGAAAAACCCTCACAATCAGACTACTGTCCCTCATTAATGTCCTAGGTTTCTCTTAATCCAGTCAAGTTGGCAACAAAAATGGGTTATTACATTTAAAGATAAGCAGTTTGGCATAGCACTTACAGAGCCATGAGGGGGAAGCACAAGATAAGAATCAACATATTCAGCTAGTGAAAAATACCACCCAAACAACCACAAGACAGAGGAAACTGTGACCAACGGTCCTGTGTGAATCTAAAATAGCTACATACACATTTTCAGATATAAAAGAAGATTTCAAGTAAGGAATGTTAAAACCCACAACAAAGGCATACACAGAGAAAGAAAATAGTGAGCTAAAAGTGGATGGAACATCTGAAAGAGTAGAAAATAGAAAACTATCTCAAAGCAAACTATTTGTTAAGATGCTCAAAAGTATAAACTTTGTTGTTGTTGTTTTGAGACAGGATTTCACTATGTAGCCCTGACTGGTCTGGAACTTGTTCTGTAGACCAGGCTGGCCTTGAACTTACAGAGATCTGCCTGCCTTATTTTCCTGAGCACTGGCATTAAAGGTGCCACCACACCCAGCTCAAAATAATAAGTTGAACTGAAAACTAAAATCACAATTCAGTAATTAAATTTAAAATATTATTTATAGCACCATAAGATTCTAATACAGAAATAACTCTAACAAAATGTGTGCAACCGATCTGTATTAGTTTACTCTCCATCACCATGATTAAACACTAGCCCAAGTCAACTTGGGGAGAGGAGAATTTATTTCAGCTCACAGGCAAAAGCCATCATCAAGTAAAGTCATGGCAGGAACTCAAGACAGAAACCTGGAGGCAGGAGCTGAAGCAGAGGTCATGGAGGAATCCCTCATACTGCCTTGCTTCCTCCTTGTTCAGATATTTCTCTTACACAACTCAATCATACCTGCCTGGAGATGGCATTGACCATAGTGGGTAGGGTCCTTTTACATCAAACAGAAATTAAGGAAATGCCTCACAGACACACCCAAAGGCCATTGGAGGCCCATGCCCAAATGAGGTTTCCCCCTCCCAGCTGATGCTAACTTCTGTCACGGTAACAAATTCTAAGCAGTTTACTCCCCAACTGAAAACTTCAAATCCAGCTGCCAGAAACTTAAGATCCTGCAAAGGAAGAACAGCATCATGCCTTCAGACTGGAAAAACACATTGTATGTCCTTCACACACTATTAAATATTCTTCTCAAATTAACCTTAAGTCTTAACACACAAATCCCAATCAATTCAAGGAAGCTTTTACATCCTGTGACAACTGACATTAGATCACTTGAAGTAAGCTTTGTGTATACGTGACAATCGGTAACCAGTCCTAAACTTACATGAAAATGAAAGAAAACCTAGACTAGCCAAGAACATTTTAGGGTGGAGTTATATGTCCAGAGCGCAAGGCTTACTTTTTGTTTTGTTTTGTTCTTTCAATAATTGAAAGAGGGCTTTCCCCTAGGGCGAGTGGCTCACATATTCCCAAGCCTAGCTGAGGAGCTCCTGGCAGCAGGATTCTAGGGGAAGGAGAGTCACTCTTGAGGTTGTGGTCTCTGGTGGGTTTTTCTTGCTTTAGTGGATGGTCCCACGCCTGTACACACACGGGTAGCGCTAAGTGAACTTGGTGGGTTATGTTAAAACCACGGTGCCACAGTGACCAAGCCTGGACCGCTAATACCTGAGGAGAAAAACCAATCAAATCACATACACAATGAAGTGTGTGTGTGCGTGTGTGTGTGTGTGTGTGTGTGTGTGTGTGTGTGTGTGTGTGTTCGTCCGTTTGTCTGTCTCTGTGTGTTTGTGTGTATATGTGTATTGTGTGTCTGTCTCTGTGTTTTTGTGTGTGAATGTGTGTCTGTGTGTATCTGTGTGTCCATCTGTGTGTGTGTTTGTGTATGTGTCTATGTGTGTGTGTGTTTGTGTGTATCTGTGTGTCTGTGTGTAGTGTGGTGTGTGTGTGTGTGTGTGTGTGTGTGTGTAATAATTTCGTTTCCAAAGGTACTAATGAAATACAGAGGACAGAGGATGATCCTCTAGTAGATCCATTGACTACCTATAGAAACAAACCAATAAAAAGCACTCAACTCCCCCTCCCACTCAGAAACGTGGACTGGCCATATCTTATACAGATCTTGTACAGGTGACTACAGTTGCTGAGAGTCCGTGAGTGCAATAGCCTTGTGATGTCCCATGACTTACAGCAGTCCTCAACTTGGCCTCTCATGTTCCTCCCACAGCCTCTTCTGGGACACTCCCTCAGCCTTGACAGGGGACATGTGAGACAGATGTCAAGTGAGGACTGAGGATTCCACAGTCACTTATTCTCTGCACTCTGACCAGATTTGAATCTCTGTAACAACTGCTATCCACTGGGGGATAAAAGAAAAGATGCTTTTCTGATGAGGGCTGAGAGCTGCACTAACCTATGGGTCAAAAAGACAACCTAAAGAAGGCAGTCTGATACTACATCCATTTAGCAAAAGAATAGTATTAGGTTACTCCCCAGCCAATGGTTCTTGGAATGGACCTTAAATCCCATCAAAAGGCAATTGGTTACTTCCATGACACCCTTGCACTAACAGACATATCCTGCCAGGCTGGTCATTACTGTAGCTCACAGGATTCACAGATGGATAAAGGCGTGTTGCTCTCCCCTCAGAGCCTGCATACCATCTTCCAGCACCATGTATGCTAGTCAGCAGGGAAGAAACTTCCAGATCAGTATCACTTTGATTTCTGCATGTCCTGAGACCAAAGAGTCTGATGTCTTCAGCAATAGAATCATAGCACCAAATTATCTACCAAAACAATTTTTAAAATTAAAAACAGGGCACTGAGATAACTTAGTGGTAAGGGAACTCGCCGCCAGCCAAATCTGATGACCTTGAGTTCAGTCCTTGAAATCCACATAATGGAAGGAGAGAATTGTCTCCTACAAGTTTTCCTCTGACCTCCACACATATCTGTGGCAGATGCATGAGCGCACACACACACACACACACACACACACACACACACACACACACACGAATGAATGAATGAACGAATGAATGAATGAACGAATAAAAAAATAAAAATAATAGTCAGCAATACAATGGGATGAGGTAATACAACAAGAAAGTCTCATTTGTCACTGGCTGAATATAAACCAGTGCCACACTTAAGATCACTGCTGGGGACTATTTAGTGTGCACTGACTCACACATTCCATTTCTAGATATACACCAAAGAGAGGAAAGTGCATATGTCCAATAAATGCATGTACAAAATGTACATAGCAGCTTTATTCTTAGCCATAAAAGACTGTTGAAATAGGCTAAGGCTACAAACAACCCTAATGTTCCCAGATGAACCACAGTTGCCAAGCTTGAAAAAAAAAAAAAAAAAAAACTGGTGCTTTTACAAGGGAATATATGTAGAAGTCAGGCTTCAACCATGAGTCCAGGAAGCAATTTCCAAACAGAGTGAAAAGATTTGTGTATTTTATATTCAAATAAAAGCAAGAATGTCTCCTTAGCAAAACACATCCTTAAGAGACCAGAAAGGCAAGGCACAGAGTAGAGACACTTAAAACACATGACTGACTGATAGCAAGTTATTGGCCATACCCTGCTTCCAGGTCCAGGTAGTGAAACCAGAGTATACTTTGGCACAGATGTGTTAAAGGTAAGCGGCAGGGTTACACTTTGTGCTTGATTTTTGAAATTTTTTTAAAAAATTTTATGTGCATTGGTGTTTTGCCTGTGTGTATGTCTGTGTGAGGAAGGGAGCCAGACCCCTGGAACTGGAGTTACAGGCTGCCTGTGGGTGCTGGGAATTGAACCCAGGCCTTCCGGAAGAGAAGCCAGTGCTCTTAACTGCTGAGCCATCTCTCCAGCTCCTATGCTTGCTTTCTGAATGGGTTGTTTCACAGGAAAGACAGCAAGACAATTCTAATGTCGACAACAGTAGAGGAAGCAAATAATTTTTGCTTTATGTATAAGCTTGAATAATCTGAGAAGCAAATGAAAAAGAATTGTTAGTTCATGTTGCATACAACAAAAGGACAGCTGTGTGCATGACTTGTGTGAGGTTCTACCTTCTAGAAGTGTAATCTGTCAAATGTACAGAACATGCATGGTGTGAGCAGAGAATCAGAGCAGGCCACCTACACACTACCCACATGCTACCCCACTGTACCAACCGGCACTAGAGGTACATAAGATCCTGAAGTAGACTGGGTGGGGAGGAAGATCGAAAAGAATGCTTCTTTAGAAATTATGGTGGAGACTCAGATATAAAGCTAATTAATGATCCATGAAGTTTACAGCATTCAGTGCACCGGGGTTAGTTTATGTGTTGATAACTCAAAGGAAGGTTTGTCAAAAGAGTTTAACCCTGGCCTGTTTCATCAGTTTCATCATTATTTAGGCAAAAGTATTTGCCAATTTAATCAGTTAAAATAAGCTCCTGAGAAGCCAAGAACAGTTCTCCTTCCACACCAGCACTGCCCAGGGCTAGCTAAAATGCTTATGAAATGACTGAAGTCCGTAGATGGTTTTGTCTCTCTGATTCCCTAAAAATCTATTTAAAACATTTTCTAAAAATTCTAATGTAGCCCTCCTACAGCATGGTATCTGTCCTGTTGGCTCTAATGGAAATTCCTGTAAGTATTCAAGGAACAGATCATTCTTAATATTTAAACTGTTGAAAATGAATTTTTAATGGCCATCCAATTAATTTCACAAGGTTGGACTTACACTCTATTACACTTCTCTCTACAGCTGTCATAACTAGCAGAAAATACATAATAGAATGAGAATGAAAGTCACATTTTCAGTAATAAAAATTGTGAAGAAAAATGGAAAATTTTTACCGAAATACTGACATAGCAGAAAGGTGTTCCATGTTTCTGAGAAGGATCAAAAGATATAAAAATATCAATTAACTCATTTGAAAAAGTAGATTTTAAATATTTGAGGTAGTCAAGATGGGGCTTATAAAAATAAAGCAATGACCTAACAAATTTTTTCATATACTAAAATATATATATTCAAAATACAGTAACTAACTACTAATCCATAAACAAACAAACAAAAATCAGAGGGGATAGTGCGTTGAGCTATATGGTCTCCCTCAGAATGTAATACATTCTGCAGCACTACACACCAGTGGGGGAAAGACAGACATGAATAAGTACCAAGAGAAAAACAGAATAATAGTAACTACAAAATCAGAAATCACCAATGAAAAAACCGGTAGGCTTCTGCAAAAGTATCAATGACACCTCGGAAAAGATGAGTCTCAAAGCTGCAAGATGACCGTTTCTAATCATTCCATTCTCCCTTAGGTGGTCAGCAGGGCAACAGCAACACGGGAAGTGTGAGAAAGCTAAAAATATTTCCTACGTCAAAACTAGGAAACACCATGCCCCAGAGTCAGGTATATGCAAAGAAGAGCTGCCATGTCTGGTAAAATGTAGACCCAGGAAGGTAAGAAGGAAGTATGGCCAGTTGACTCTCAAGTAGAAGCAGCTGACCACCTGACCACTGCAGCCTCCAAAGCACGAGGCTCACGGAGAAAGGCAAAGATAATTAGCACTTTGGGGAGTCAGGAGGCAGCCTGGGAGGAGCACCTCAGTGGCCATTGTCCTGGCCAATCAGGTTTTAATGGTGAGACCACTAAAATGTCATCGAGTTCCAAAGCTCAGAAAGATGCTGACTCATCACACCTCCCCTGCCTTCCAGTAAGGAGCTCTTTCTAACACCCTGCTTTAAAAGGGGAACAAAACGAAGGGGGGTTAAAAATTAGCACTATAAATACAAATTACAAGAAAAACTGTGAAAATGGGCCCTTAAATATTTTTATTGTATCTTATAGTCATACACAGGATGGTTCTATGCAAGCTTCAGGGAACAATAGACATCAGTGGTCTCACAGCTAAAATAGTGACCCACCAGGCAAGACGTGCCCACGGGTACAAGAGTGGCATGACTGGTAAGGAGGTAACCAGCGGCTTCTTGATTGTGTTTGCAGCCTGCTCCACAGGAGAGATTTCATTCCTGGCACTGAAAATGGGGTCGAAATCCATGGATGATAAGGTGATGGGCCGTGGGGGAAGAGGCTACTGTTGTTCTGCTAGATGGTCATGTTGTCAACCTGCCTTCTAAATCTTTAGGTGTATCCCATTCATTTGTGCGTCTTTTATCCTTCATCGGAGGAACCTCTTTTTGCACTGGGTAGTGGGTAATGAAGAGATTCATTTTAGTCCAAGCACGGAGAATAAGTGATTCTCAGTGCTCAGCCACAGGTGAATCATCTCTTTCAAACTCCCTCTAGCCAAGGCTTACAGAACGTTGTCAAAGATGGGGAGGAAAGAATGCAAGAGCTAGAAAACCCCTGTTTTTAATATTCTTACCCAGCCTTTGACTGGCCTTTCATCCTTTTGGGGGGCCCTGACAACAATGCCCCAACACCAACTTGAAGCAGATCCAGAGAATGCATTGTCCCATGTTCCCTGTCCAGAATAGGTTGAAATGCTGGGTCAAAAGGAAACTCCCTGGCATAGAGGACTGATTGGCTATCCAATGCCCATTGATATTTATTAACTAAAATGGTTCTGCAATAAGATAAGACACTTGACCCTCTTTACGCAGAACCAGGGAGATATTGTATGACCTTAAGGAATTATTATTTCTATATAAATCATTTAGGATGGAGTTTCTGGTCCACCAAGAGGGTCTTTTTCTCAGAGTTGGGCTGCACCCTGACTCACAAGCCCCTTTTCTCCTGTTCTCATTCGGTCTTGGGATCTTTCCCTGTCACTCTTCTTTGCCTTCTCAGGAGACAGCTTAAGAAATAATTATTTCTGTATAAGTCATTCAAGATTACAATCTGGCTGTACTCAAAGATCAGTCCCCTTGTCCTTGCTAATTTCATTAAGCTGTAACTAACTGGGAAACCTGTATATTCAGATTTAAGTCATATATATATATATATGCTCTCAAAGTTATAAATACATCTAACAGATTTTGATCCCCAGTCTTCAAATACCTGTAGAGATCTGAGAATGTGGCATTTAATATAAAAGCGTTTTATGAGAGACATGTCAGCTCCTTGCAGCATCCTGTATCTTCTCCAAGACGATGGATGGCCACAGAAGAACCTCCACCCAGAAGCTTATAGCAAGGCTGGCCATGCAGTGAAAAGCTGAGATCCTGTCCAGACTGTGAATTACTGGAGCAACAGGGATCAATTGCCCGCCTGGCTGAGACAGGTAGGTCAATCTTCTCAAATTTCTACTCTACTGAAAAATCTGTCAGATCTTCTGGGCTTATCAGTTGAACAAGTGCTTCCTTTGGAGCTTCAGCCCCCTACCTCTGCAATGACCACAGAGAGACTTGGGATTGCTGCCTAGGTAGCTGGAAAGCTGTCTCATTTTTTAAAATTTATCCTTCTCAGATCTGACGATGTTTGATGACTAAGGTGTATCAGTTTGACAGCCCCAATCCCAAGATTACTGACAGTTCATTAATAAGTTTCCTATTAAAATTACAGACAGCTATGCCTCATTCAGACTTCATGGTACAGGTACAGGATAGATTGGTTTCAGATATAACTCCAGAGGTTCAAAATTTTAATATTGATAAATGCAGCTTTGATAAACTAATATAACACTGACTACAAACAGTTCTTTAGAGTTCTTAAATTTATATGGATTTTCAACCCTTTTTCTATGGTGTGAATCTATTCCAGCTGTCTTACAGATACCTATAGGTCCCTGGGAAAAGTTCTGGTACTGCATCAAAACATCTGGTCTGATAAAAAGTAACAGTTTCCAGAGCCCATTTTGACCTCATCCATTTTCCAGAATATTTTGCAGTTTCCCTCCTCCTGCCTGGGCCAAGGGGCTCTCCAGATACACCAGCCCCTGCACCAGTTGGCAGCAGCTCCGAGGATGCCAACCCCCAACTGAGGATGCCAACTGGGATGGATGCATGCCCCCCTCCAGAGAAATGACAGATGTGATGGCTCCTGCACTCCTGAAGAACACATCATCCTTCAATTCACTGCTGGTACCACCTCTCCAGGCTCAGGCAGGAACCTGCCCAGCAACTGGAACCTGGTTTTCCAAGATGTCCCAATGAAGGTCATACCTGCTCTTGTGTCTCACTCATCTGCTCTTGCCTCTTCTGTATAACCAGGGCACTTCCCCGTTCCACTCTTTCTGGCAGTTATCACTCTACCCATGGCTAGCACAACTCATAAGGCCAATGATAACAATCTATTTTTTCTCCCAGCAACCCCAAGGAACAGACACCTGAGATCTCCACACCAGAGATTTCCACGATGACAGCTAGCAATGCTTCTTCACTCATACCTCCCACCATGCGTGATTCCTGGCTTTCCCCTTCCCCACTCTGCCCCTCTCCAGCTTGAAGAAGCCTCGAGAATTCAAACCCTTGTTCCCCCACTTGCTCTCATAATGCACCTCTTCTTATAATAATCAAATTGGAGGAATGTTAATATTCTGACCCACCCCTTGGGGCTGCCCTTCATCCTGATGTAAAAGCCTTTTCTTAAGAAAACACACACACTCTCTCTCTCTCTCTCTCTCTCTCTCTCTCTCTCTCTCTCTCTCTCTCTCCACCTTCACTCCCCCTTGAAGGGGTGTGCACCCTTCAAGCCCCCTCTCTATCTTTCCTTCTCTCTTTCCTATCTTCTTTTCATCTGTCCATTATAATAAACCATTTCCACATGAATGTAGCATCTGGGTTGTCAATGTTCATCTGTTGCACTACAGCTATGCCCAGCATGCCAGCATGGTTCCCTGCACAAGTGGGATACCCTGGTCTGGCCAGCTTGGGGTTTCCCATGCATGCATGCATATTTCTTAACACCTGTGTGTGTGAAATTCCATCTTCTAAACATGACATGGCCATTGGATATGTGACCTCATAGCAGCACATGAAGCTTCAACCCTAGCAGAGAAGCTTTTGGCAGGTGAATAATTACTGAGGGAGAAAAAGTCCTTTTTCCTTGGGGGTATGACAGCAAGTGACTACTTAATGCCATTATCTAATTGTAGAAGTCAGATTCTCTTGATGAAATAACTCTTGATCTCAGGCCACTAAACCACAATATGGGCCTGAGACATCTTATGTTTGAAAGTAGAAAGTTCTGGAAGAGAGGCAAGATTAGCTCAAGAGGACACAGAAGCCATTTTTGAAGAATCCCCCACTGGACAAAATTGGGAGGACTTGATCACCAAACTAGAGTCATGGCACATTAAACCCATCCTGACATAATACACAAAGGAACTGATATTGTGATGAAGAACAGGACATTTACACACTTTGAAGATAGCTCATCACAAAATAGTCGGGGAAGGAAAATAAGCCTCCTCATGGAGAGGGATGGACAAAATCTTAGGTGAGAAAAATCTAAACAATGCAGTTACTTTTTAAAAAGTCGGTGTAGATACTAGGTTGTTGCTGAGTAAGATGCAGAAGCTAATGGTAAACTTGTAGAAAAACCTCAACTATACCAAATCAAGTAACATTCTGTAAAAGAACTAGCTAGTAATCTCCAGTGGTGTCAAGGGCCTAAAAAGCAAAGACTGATGCATTGCACCTCACAGCAGGAGACTGAAGGAACATGACAGTCCACACCAGTTTGATTGTGCTCTGTTATTAGCAGACTTGCTCAAATTTGAGTGCAATGTGAGTATAAGAGAGTCAAACACATTGGTGCGAATTCTTTGATTTTGATAGAAAACACAATACTAAGAAATTAAGGAAGAAAAGGATGTAAAGAAATGATAGAAATAAAAGCCTGGCCGTGGGAATAAAGCGTGATATATAATAAATAATAAAGTCTCAGAAAAGAAGAAGTGATACAAAACAAAACCCTCCTCAAATAAAAAAATTTACATATATTGAAATGAGATAAAAGACAAATATCACATTTTCTTTTACCTGTAGAATTTAATGACAGACATATAATTATCTACGTTATGATATGAAAAGCAGAAAGGAAAGTATTGAGGAGAGGGAATGGACCAGGAGGAGGAAGAGGGGGAGGAAGTGAGCAAAGTGCAATAATGTTATGCACATAATATGTATTTGCATGTATCTACATATTTGAAAATGTCATTAAGAAATCCATTATTTTGTATGCTGTCTAAACATTAATTTTTAAAAGAGAGAGTAAAAGAGATTCCAGATACCTGGCAAAAACTTCTCAGAATTCCCGTTACCTAGCATGCTCTAAGATGGAGTTTTAAGGTTAAAGAGATACAAAACACATGGGAAGGGGTAAAAAATGAAGACAAAATGGCACCCGGGGCATACATCAACGGTGAATTTCAACCAACGGCTTTCAGCTTCTGTTCTTGGCTGGTTTCCTAGTTTGCTTTCTGTTGCTGTGATAAACGCTGTGACCAAAAGCAACTTGGCCCTTAGGTTACAGTCCATCACCTACAGAACCTAGACAACCAGTGACTGTGGAAGTTCGAAGCAGGAACCAGGAGGAACACTGCTGACTGGCTTGCTTTCCCCCTGCTTGCTCAACTACCTTTCTTATACATCCCCGACCTACCTGGCCAGGAGTGGTACTACCCACAGTGGGCTGGATCCTCACACATTAATTAGCAATCAAGAAAATACTCCCAAAGACATGACAACATGCCAATATGATGGAGGCAATTCCTCAACTGACATTCCCCCTTCCCAGATCTACCCCGGTGTCAAGTTGACAAAAATGAATCCGCATGGCTGCTGAGCATGGACAGGTGCTACCAACATTGTTCAGTTGCTGATTCGAGGAACTGACAGTGCTGTGACGAAAGCATTGGCCTCCACAAGTACGTGTACAATCACTAAAGTGGGAACATTTTCAAAGAACTTGAGAAAAAAATCTATCTGTATAATCTCAGGTAGAATCTGCCAAAATGTGTAACAATTAATAATGTGTGCATATGTGTGTGTGTGGTGTGTGGTGTGTGTGGGGTGTGTGTGTGTGTGTGTGTGTGTGTGTGTGTGTGTGTGTGTGTGTGTGTTTGTATGTGTGTGGTGTGGTGGTGGTGGTGGTGGTGTCTGTGTGTACTGTGTATAGTGTGTGTGTACATGTGTATAGTGTGTGTGTGTGTATGTGTATGTGTGTGTGTGTACAGAGGTGCACTTACCTGTGTATGAACTTGTAGAGATCAGAGTAGACTTCATGTGTATTCCTCCACTTTCTTTTGTGGAACACTCTCTCCTTAAAGCAAGAACTCACCTCTTCAGATATACTGGCTAGCCAGCAAGCTTCAGGAATCCTCCTATCTCTGTCCTGATCCCACAGCTCTGGGGTTACAGGCACAGCTACCATGCAGAGCTTTTGCATGGGTACTGTGGATCCACACTCCAGTCTCCATACTTGCACAATCACACTTTATCCACTGATACATATCCCCAGCCCATCACTGTATTATATGTGTTGTATTATGTTGAGTTGTGTTGTACTGTATATGTATTGTGTTGTGTTGCTGTATGTATTGCATTCTATTGAATTGTGTTGTGTTGTATTTTATGTATTGTGTTGTATTGTATCGAGTTGTGTTGTGTTGTGTTGTATTATTTTGAGATAGAGTACCACTAAGTTGCTTAGGCTGGCCTTGCATTTATGATGCTCCTGCCTCAGACGCTAGTGGATGTTCTTCATTTCACAACCACACAGAAGACTGGTAACATAGTAACTGTAAAAAATGTTTTTGTTTATGTAATGGTTTTGGCATAGGCTAAGACTGAAATTTTTCTGAATGAGAATTGCCCTCTGTGAATATTATTAGACCTTGAATGGCTTTGGAAATTAACCTTTTCTATAGATTTGATGTTTCTTTAATGAATCCAACCAAAAATAATACAGCACAACAGCTCTCATATGTGCACCTGACTCAGCAGTAAAGTCATTTCAATGACAACTAACATCTGAATCTCAAGTGCGGCCAAGCTGCTTTATAAATGTCCCATTCATTAAAAGCTAAGCTAAGTGAGACTCCATCTCCACACGTTGCTGCAGCTGTATTCACAAAGCTGGGATTGCTGCTGAAGCAGCATACTTCAGACCTCCACCTGTAAAAGGTGAGTGTACCTCCATTTCCTACCCCCATTCCCATGACTCCTCTGTGCTCCCTCTAAAGTCCTCACTGTGCAAATTTTTCCTAACCGTCTCAACAGTTTAGCCCCGTTAGCCTCCAAAGCCTTCCCTACATATCTGAGCCCAACACTAAGTTCAACTTTGATAATAACTGTTACTTACTTTTTCTTTGAACCTTTCAGAATAGTCCTTTTGATACTTACTATATTTCCAAATTCATAATTAATACTATATATATTTATTAAATATAAATATATAATCCATTTATATACTTTAAGTTCCTTGAAGAAACAGCTACATCTTTATATGTGTGTGTACATGTGTACATACATAAATTATATGTGTGTGATGCGTGTGCATGTATATATGGGGGTGCATACATGTATATGCATGTGTGAGGGTGCACACATGCCATCATGTACACATGGAGGTCAGAGGACACCTCACCTTCTACCTTGTTTGAAGCAGGATCTCTTGTTTACAGCTGCATCCTCATGTTAGGTGGCCTAAGAGCTTTTTGAGTTTCCCCTGCTCTGCCACACATCTTATCACAGGAGCACAAGGATTACAGACATGTGCTACCACACCCAGCATTGTGTGAAGTCTGAGACTCCAAACTCAGGCCCTCCTGCTTGTGTGGCAAGCGCCTTAACCACTAAATCTCCCACCCCACTTCCTGAAAAGCTACTTCCTGATGAGTATGGATCACACCCCCTGCGGGTAATATTTGCACCATTGAAAACTGTTGTTTGATTAACTGCTGACAACCATTTTGGCAGCTCTAAGCATAAATATGATGAATGAGGATCCATAAAAGGGCTCAGCGATACTTCAACATTCGTAAATGCAATCCAACAAGCATTTGCTAGACTTGTGCTCACTTTTGGCTAGGATAGACATGAAGCTAAAACCGTTTCTACCCTAAGGAAATAAAAGGTAAGTTAGAATTATTTACTACAGTAGCTTTCAACTATAGGCAATCTTATCCCCCAAAGGGCAGTTGGCAATGCTTGGGGATACTTTTTTTGGATTCATGTGGGATGTGTAGGATGCTACTGACATGTGGTAGTCCAGGCAAGAGAAGCTGCAGAGAGCACAGTAAATGTGCAGGGCCATCGTTCACAGTGAAGAGATGCTTGGCTCAAAGTATCAGCAGTAGCAAATGTGAGACACCCTAAGCTAGCACACCAGGGTCAGCTGATAAGTGTCTTTCAAGTTAGGAAACTTTCGCATGACTGCTAATTTTTGTATCTGGGCATCTGGGACTAATGTTCGTTTTCCATTGCAGTAGACCAAAAGCTCCAAGAGACTGGAAACCAGTTCTCTCCTTTAAGACTCCCAGGTTTTTTTAGTTAGGTGCTCTGAATATTTGTCAGGTGAATAATTAAAGTACTGAAGAATTAGCACACTCCAATATATTATCTATATCCAGTATATTCTCCAATATACTGACTTGACATTTGCATTCTAGAATTCTAGGGTCCTCTTACCTACTATGCAAGCATGCGACCACCAAGCCTCATCCCAAGTTCTCTTTTTACTTTTTATTTGGAAACAAGTTACCCATTCAGTAACCTAGAATGGCCATGAACTTTTGATCCTCCTGCCTCAGCCTCCAGAGTAACTGGCATTACAGGCCAGCACCATCTCTCCAGGCTAGAATAAATACCTTTAAAGACCATTTCATCACATGCTTTTTAATGGTCATTGAAAGTTATGTGGTTTTACTCAAAAAGTCCCTATGGGAAGTTCTCATATGTAAGGCAAATAAACGTAGTGCCTCATGAGCCAAAGGACACCAGCAGCACCCTGTGGGGGACCCTGTCCCCCAGGACTGAAAAGGAACACACTGAAATATTCATGAGCAAAACTGAACTAAAGAACAAAGAGACAGATGAGTTACATGGTTAGTCAGGGCAAGCTGGCTGCTTTCATCTATGAAGGACTCTGAAACACAAATACAGGACAAAGGCTCTTATTTTGTTGAAATAAGATAGTGTCACACTACCTCTTATGTACGTGTGGCTAAAGACTTCTGTATGGTGGTCTATTCCCTAGGGCTGACGTCCTCCCCCACATTCACACACCTTTCAACAGGAAAAATGTTCCATGAGGCTCCAATCCCTTTCCAGAAATTCATTCAAGGCTGGAACACAGCATATGAATAAACTAGACAGTTCTTGCGTCATTTTCTTCCAAGGCATCCTGTTCTAAGAACCACTTTAAGCCAATGGTTTAAGTGATTCAACCTTTCTAATGCTGCGACCCTTTAATATGTTTCCTCATGTTGTGGTGACCCCCAACCATGAAAGTATTTTGTTGCTACCTCATAACTAATTTTTCTACTGTTAGTGTTGTGCCCAGATCGTGACCCCCAGAGAGACCACCAAAGACGAGCATGCCAGAATGCAAAAGCAAGGTTTAATTTGGGATATCCAAATACAAGCCTAGGCAGGGACCTCGTCCAATACATCCAACGCAGTGGAGGCTGGAGGAAGCGCCCACCTATCTGCAAGCTCAGTTTTTAAAGGGAAAAATCACAAGGTTACATCATTTAGGGGTGCTAGTATGGGTACAATTCTGATTGGCTCGCTTCTAGGGGCTTTCTAGAAATCATGGCTTAATCTTACTTCTAAGGGGGTGGTTGCCCGCCACCATTTCTCATTTGCTGCCCTCAGGTGGGGGCATTTCTGTGGTCAGTTACCCTGGAAACCAGGGAGAGGACATTCCATAGTCTGGCAGGCATTACCTCGTGACTATCTTGTGACTCTGTACTTTTACACTTCCTGGTTTCTGGAATCTGAACTGACTGGTTTCAGTAACTATTGGCCTATTCCTAGAAGGAGAAATCTTAGGCCTTAGTTTTAGGGTGAAAGCATTTTGGTCTTATTTCTAAGATGGCTCATTTTGGTCTCACATTAGGAATGGTAAATATCTGATATGTGACCCCAGTGAAAGGGTCGTTCAACCTCAAAGGGGTCGCAACTTTCATGTTGAGAACCACTGATTGAGCAAACGAAATTGAGAAATACCCTTCGCTAGTGGCTTGCCCTTCCACACAGGTGACTGACTGTTGATTACATGGGCTGCTGCATAGTGGCATTTGGAAGCAGGAGTACAGAGAGTGTGAAAACACAGTCTGTACATTCATTGAAAACTCTAGCATCTGCGGTTTTCTTATACAAACTTAGAGAGAGCTTGCCAAGATAATTTTGGCGGGATAATGGGAATGCTTAGAAAGCAAATTTTTCTAAGAAGTCATGGAAAACTGGGGGGTTGGGAGTATATGAATGAATCAGGAAGTTGAAATGTGAGGGTTTGAGATCTGTCAAAAGATTGCAGTTTATTAAGAAAAAGGAAACAAGTAATTTTACAGACAGACTTGAGAAGGGCCTCTTAATTCACCCATGTCCTGTATGACTATTACCTAAAAATACTATAAAGGTTGAGACTGGGCATAGATTTGGGGAAGTAATGGGCAACAGGGGCTAAAGTTCAGGATGCATCCAGGCTGAGAACGTCCTTGTAAAGCCATCCTCAGACCTGCCCTGCTCTTTATTCCTGTGCTGTACTTTGTAGGTTTCCTCCCAAAGACATTAGCATAGACAAGGCCAGAAGGTGAATGTGACCCAGAGGAAGGTTTGTCCTGGCTGGACTCACGCTGTGATCCTGTCAGAGTCACAGGGTTTTGATGGGAGACATTGTCCCCAAAGGTTTCCACCACAAGGTGAACACATGGGAGGTAAAGATCAAATTTAAGTAAATTATATACACAATCTAGTCACTGCCACATGATCCCAAATGACACCTTTTTTTTTCCTTTCAGAATTCCCACATAAAACTGAACAAAAGTGATATGTGAATTAGTCAAGGTCAATGCTTTCGCTTTATTTTAATGACTTAAGAGCTGCAAAGCCTTCAATTTGCCAGTAAAAATCCTTTTGTAAGCAATGGCTTTTAAAGTGTCACAAACAGCTACGTGGAAAATACAGAGAGATCTATCTGTATCTGCGACAATAAGCCTGGCTCTGGGGAGCTCTCAAAAACCATATGCCGCCATGGAAAAAGACAGGAGCAGTGTCTGCTCATTACTCTATTCTATCCAAGGGGTACCTGCCACCTCCTTCCTTCTCAGTTCATCTAGAGTCCATGCCTGAGTCTGCAAATCCCACCCATCTCTCCTACATAGACTGTTATTGCCTAATCTTCTCTGTGTCCATCTTCTGTCCAGGTGACTATTTTCCCTCTGCAGCCAACAGTTATCCATGGGAAGGGGATTTGTAGAGGTCCACAGATCTCACCCCTCAGTTTACAAAGAGCAAATGAGTCCTAGAAATGGGAAATGATTTCCTCAAAGGAAGGAACAACCCGTGATCCAAGTGGCCCAGCTCATCTGCCCTGTAGTGAGCACAGGGCCATCTTCCCTGACCTTCCAGGCTACTGAAGAAGTCTCCTCTTTCACCACCTTCCCATTCTCAAAACTCTGATCTGGGAAGTGTAAGGAAATATTTTGGAAGTATCTGCCCATCAACCACAAAGGATCTGATGTGTTCTATCATGTTTTACATAGTGAAATGGGAAGTTTCTTTGCATTTTAGTCCCTTAAGCAAGGAAAAGTTTGGCTCATAGAACAGGTATTTGCTTAAGTCTTCCAAGAAGAGGCTGTGGGGAGGACCAAAGGACAAAAGTTAACAGCAAAGTTCTATTTTTCAAGATAGCAATGGTCACCGTAAGGAAGGTCAACTCTCCCGTGGATCAGGCACTTATGCTGCCATTAAAACTGTATCTCAGTCTTTAATTTAGATTAGGATCCATTTCCAATTTTTAAAGTTATGAATGTAAAAAATACAGATGTATAAAGTGTAAAGGCAAAGAATTTAGAGTGCGTATTGTCTCTCAATGATTTTACTAAATGCTTTCAAATTATTAAACATCCTATTTTTAAGCCTTAAAATTATACACAATTTTAAAAATACAATCTTTCATTTTTTATATCACGTTGTTGGCTGTACTCAGTTCTTAGGTATAACTAAGACCCTCAACTACACCTTTTCTTCAAAAGTGCCTCCCCCCTTACATCTTGAAAGGAGCAACGTTTTATGAATAGTAACCTTCTTTGTTTCACTTCCTCTGGCTCTCAGTTCAGGAACTACAGTGACAGTATGGTCACTTTGACCATTTTCCTCCCATCAACCAAAAACTTCACGCAAGTGGTTACTTCTCTTCTCCTTGAATCACTCAGTGATAAATTTCTCCAGACACCCATCTGTTCTTCTGATGGACACACTCTGAAAGTTTGCCCAAGACTTGTGCTATCTGAATGCAGGTCCTTATGAATTACATAAGCAAATGTGTCCTAAATAGTAAGATTAGATTCAGACCCCAGAGGCATCATGACACAGGAAGTTTTAAATTTCTTTTTAGGAAGATTTAATTTTAATTATGTATATGTGTGTGGTAGGGTAGTTATGTGTTCATAGTGAAGATATCTGAGGAAGTCAGAGGCATTGGATCCCCTAGAGTTGGCACACAGGCATCGTGAACCACCAAGGTGGGTAGTGGACACTGAATTCTGGTCCTCTATAGGAACAGTACATGCTCCTAAGCACTGAGCCATCTCCTCAGCCCCCAAAATTTTAAATTTCTAAAACAGACAAATGGGTTCAAGCCCTGACTCTTCCTTAATTATCTGAAACCTAATTTGACTTATTATTGAGACGTAGAGTGTTTAGAGGTTCATGATGATTAAACAGGCTCACGAATGCCAAGGATCAAACAAGAACTTCCATACTAGGTGTCCTGGAGGTGCCGGTGCTGCCCACTTTGGACATATTGCTGTAACTTAATGAGATTCTTAACAAAAAAAAAAAAAAAAAAGTGCTGGGAAAGCGAAGACTTCAAGCTTTTAAAGAACTGGCTTTATAGATCTAAAACTGAGATTTCTTTGGAGACTGAGGCAATTTTAGCTAGCTAGTCAAAGCCAGTGAGGAGAAAAATAGAGTCTCAAATCCGCTATTTGACAGACATGAAAGCAAAATGAAATCTTACGGTTGGTTTTACGTTCTCACATTTAACCCTCTTTTCCTTAACTAAATGATGGCATTGACAGCAAGGGAAATTAGATCATGGAATCCTTACTAAAGCCCCATTAACAGTCCATGGATCCTAGGCAGAGATGGGGTAACCCAGGCAACAAGTGCTTGTCTGTGGCCAAGCTAAAGAATTGTGTTTTTAAGGGTCTCTGTGTGATAATGGGTCCTTTGTTGTGTATTTCTCGTTGTCTTGAGAAAAAGCCTCATATAGGCAAAGGCTGGCTTCCAACTTGGTATAGGTAGTGTGCGATCTCTTAGTTCCTTAATAATAAACACACAGGGTTCAAGAATGCCAAACAGCCAGACCACCATACTTCTGGGTGACTGTGGCTATCGGGCTATGCTACCCTACAGTGTTGTGTAAAATGGTGGTTGTTCAAGCTGTGCCTTGCCTTAGGTGACTCCATTTTAAGTGCATATGCAGAGGCAGGGAGACTCTGTACCATGGATATGTGAATGCCACCCAGCACCACCCTTGAGGCACGGGATGGTAAATAACTTATTCTTAAAAGTGGAAGGGAGGCCACTATACACTTCTCACAGAGAGTCGGACTTGGGGGGCACATGGGCACACTAAAATCCTGTCAGGGAAACCAGGCTTGAGAACTTACTGAACAAGCCACACCAAGGAAAAGGTTCCACCTCTTTCATCTGGACCCCAGAGGACACTCAAAACCATGATGATGAAGGACCCAACTGACCTGTCAACACTTAGTGTGTACTTCAAGGACCAACATATCTCCCACCTGTCCCAGCTTCAGCTCTGCTCAGTCCCCACTACTGATACCTGCATGGGGAGCTCGTCTGTGGCTTAAACTCAAGTCTGAGGCTCAGCTCAGTTTGGCCCTATGACTTGATTTTACAGTGTTGTGCCCAGGTCACAAGACCCCCAAGCGAGACCACCACAGAGCCGTTATCCAATGCAAGCACACAGAGGTTTTTATTAACAAAGCAAGAAAACTTTGTGCGCCATTCTAACATCCAACACAGCAGGTGGAGAATGCCCCGTGCATTCACTTTAAGGGGGTTATATAGGAAAAGTTTACATGCAGCTTGGGATTGGACAAGCATAAGATTACTAATTGCTAACAGGATTCAGGGTATCTATAGAGACATAAACTTTTATTCCCTATGTCCTGCTTTTGTGGACACATTCTTATTGTTGCAGTCCTGCACTCCTCTAAGGTCAACTTCTGGTCAGTTGAGTCCATTACTCTGCATATCTTGTTTTGCCAAGTCCAGGATGCATAGATTTATTATCCCAGCCTTATAAGTTCAATTTCTTTTTTAAATATATATATATATGTATAAGATTTATTTATTTATTATGTATACAGCATGTATGACTGCAGGCCAGAAGGTGGCACCAGATCTCGTTACAGGTGGTTGTGAGCCACCATGTGGTTGCTGGGAATTGAACTCAGGACCTCTAGAAGAGCAGTCAGTGCTCTTAACCTCTGAGCTATCTCTCCAGCCCCATAAGTTCAATTTCTGATCACTTTTAAAACTGCTGGTCAGCAAATGCCTTTGGAGGAGGGGAGGAGGAAGCATCTCTCAAGATGGCTACTGATTTTTCTCTTTCAACAGCACATGCAAGAGCCCTCCCACCAGAGTTAATTATGAGCTCCCCTAGTCCCATGATATCTGCCTTACATCCCTCAGCATCCTGTTTCTGCTTTTGAGTGAGGCCTTTTTGGGATTCCCTGAACACTGCTGTGGCCTCCTTAACTCTTTGTAACTATTCTATCGCACACATATGTATGTGTACACACATACACACACCCCTTACACTTTGGGAGTGGTAGAGAGATGGTCCAGTGGTTAACAGTACTGAGTACTTCCTGGTCTTTCTGAAATGTAGAGTGTGGTCTCACTCTCTTCCTGATGATCCAGATGCAGAACTCTCAGCTACCTCTCCAGCACCATGTCTGCCTGCATGCTGCCTTGCTTCCCGCCATGACGATAATGGACTAAACCTCTGAACTGTAAGCCAGCCCAGTTAAATGTTTTCCTTTATAAGAGTTGTCATGGTCATGCTGTCTCTTCATAGCAACAGAAACCCTAAGACACAAGGTCATACTCCAATAGCCAATATCAGGTGACTTATAACTACCTAGTATAAAGCAATCTTCTGGGCTGCAGGACAGCCTGGTGAGAACTCAATGGAATGTTTAAGGAAAAGGCATTAGGCAACATCCCATACTTTTACCCTTGACCTCAGAGCGTCTTGGGTTTGTGGCCTGGACAGGAATTCTGGAGATTAAACAATGGTTGCTACAATTACCAACACCCAGAGGTCTTTGCACATTTCCATGTGAAATTCAAATATTGTGCTCTCCACTATGACTAGATGTGGAAAAAGGGAAAGATATCAGAATGAATGCGCTAAAACCTTATGATGCCTGTAATAAAATTTTATCTGAAGGCACAGCATTTAAAATGAAGCTAACTGTACTTGAGACATTGGTTCTGGATATGTTCTGACAGTACAACAGACTTTAGAGCAATGGTTTTTGTAATATATTTGCCCACATCAATCATATATCTTTGTTTTAACCTATCCAATTAACAAAATGGCTAAAGCAGTTATATAGACTAGACAGGAATCAATGAAATCAGCATTCACCAGCTCTAAATACAAGGATACAAGGGTACGAATCCTTCATAGCTATCCCAGAAAGGGACACACGCCAACCAAAATGGCTCAGCTTGGCGTATTTGATTAACTATGGTGATGAACTGAACCTACCTGAACCTAACTCAAAACTAATTAAAATACTGGTGATGAGGAAGTCCACATAAGAAGCCTTGGGCTTGGGGTTCTGAGGACTCACGCTTTCATTTCCATCTCCCACAGTGCCATCTGATGTCAGCTGCCATGACTGGGTGATAGTTGTCAGTACCAATATACACCGAATGCTTCCTCTTCCATATTCAGGCTTCTGTTCCGGCTCTCCATGGGGTATGTCCCCAGCTGGAAGAACTGGGATTGGATGGCACTCCTTCATGTTTGTGACTAAGGAAAAATAGGTTTGTATCTACTGGCTTTTCTAATCAGGAGGCACATCTGGATCTGGGAAACAGTTGTTTAATGAGGTCATACTTTGTGTGGAGGATAAGTATATACCACCAGGAACACAGCTGCGCACTATGTAGACTTCTAAAGGTAGAGGCTGTACTTACTGACCACTTAGCATTTGCTAAGAAGAAAGCAATTTCAAAGCTGGGTGTGGTGATACACACTTGAAATCTCAGCACTCCAAGTTCAGGCTGAAAGATCTAGAGTTCCAGGCTAAAAGTAAGGGGCAGCACAGTGAAAATGGGAGGAAAGAAGGGGGGGGGGGAAACTTTGAGATTACAAAGCAATAATGACAACAAAAATGCCAAGGCCAGTATGTTTCTTTTTTATTTTTGTGTTTGACTTGAGATTGTTGAATGATTCATAAGCATTACATTAATTCCCATGCAAAACTCCAAGACCACATATGTCTGATTTCAGTTGGCCAAAACCCAACCTATGAGTCTGGACGTTCAAGACCCAAACCACCATGTTGCTTGACTTTTCCGTTAGCAGACATCATGGGTCATCCAGACCAGCAAGCCCGTCAATGACTCAGCACCACTGTCTGCCTTCTTCCGTTCACACCAAATCGGGCCAGCGCCACCCCCCAGCACCTAAATCCCACAGCACCTAAATCTGGCAAATCGTTTCGGTCAGAAAATAGGACTCCTTTATTCCAACACAGCCACTCAGGTTATTTCCTGGTTCCTGCTCTACGGTGAAACCTGCTTTGAACAGGTACGATATCTTCAATTTGGGGATAATTCTGCCTGTCTGTTTTCCATCAAGGTCTCAGGAGAAATAAAGACACTTTATAAAAGGAAAGGGGAAGAGAAAAATCTCTAGAACCTCCCCCCCCAAAAAATAAATACAAAGACACCCACTTTGTCAAGTATTATCTTCCCAAGCTTTAGCTAGTCACTGAACAGGTATAAAGCTTTAAAAACTTCCCTCAGTAAGGCAGGAACCAGAACTATCAAAGAGGGCAAAACGGGACCCACACTTAAAGGAGAACTAGACAAATGCAGGGACTCATTCTACTGACCGAGAGAACAGGACTAAATGAAAATCGACGGTATTTCCAGAAAGGATGTTAATGTACACTGAACACACGCATTGCAGCTCTAACAATGGCAAAGACTTCATTAGTGCAAATAACAATTAGAATGGTGTGCTCCTTAATAGGATTTAAATAAGGCTTCAAATAATTACAAACACTAAAACTAACATTTGGAAACCTTAATTCTGTTTGGAAAGCTATCAAACCCTCCCTCCAATCCATCCAATGTTTGCTGATTCGAGGACAATTACATTCAATGAGGTTGCTCAGAACACGATGTACATCATTCTTTCTCTCGAAGTTTCCGTCCGGTAGAAACAGGAAACCGTTCTGATCGCTGGTCCAAAGAAATAAATGCAGCCGGCATGCACAGGGCCTCCAGGTTCTTAGGACTCTCAGATACCCATCTCAGTGAAAACTCAGAACAAGGTCAAAAAACAGAATGGAAGCAGAAGAGAGTTAGGATACGTAAGAATGAAACGTGTTCTCCCAAACGCACCAACAAATCTACACTGGGTGTGAGACAGAAAACAAGAAAGAGGATTCATGGGCAGTGTCGTCTATATGGCTCAAGTTCTCCTTAAAAATGAACACCACAAAAAAAATAATAATAATGTGACAATAACTAGAAAACAAAAAGCAAAATCAGGCAGAATGTGAAATAGTAATAATACTGTTTCAGAGCCTGCACCATCCTGCGGAACCAGGAAACTTAAAAATGTGTCCTTAACAAATCCAATGTAAGCTGGATATGTAAAAACAGAAGGACAGAAATCACACACCACACTACACGCTACCTAAGTCTTAGAACCAAGAAGGAGAAGAAAAAGAAAAGGTCAACAAATCACTCAGAAAAATTTATCATCGATTCTGAAATGGGGCCTCGTGACGTCATCGGGGTTAATAAAGACCGAGATGGACTTCCCTGGGTTCTCAGTCACTAGCTGCTGCAGTTTTTTTGCCAGGCGGTCATCAGGCTGATTGGGGTCCCCTCCATCCGACTGCGGGGAGGGGATGCTGGTGGCGCTGCCCCGCCGCTGCAGCTTCAGCGTCAGCCGATTGGCCGCCTTCACGTGCTCGATGGCGGTGCGCAGGTGCTCGGCAGGATCTGAGCGCACGGAGGACAGCTTCCGGGCGTGGAGCATGACTGTCTCCTCCGACAGGTGCTCCAGCATGTTGCACTGGGGGATGAAATAATTAGGGCACATCTTGTTGACCAGACAGTGCTGCAGGTCGTCAATGAGGCCCAGCAAAAAGTGGGCTGCATAGTCTTCCTGAGCCAGGTAGCTGGCGGGGAGTCGGTCACAGGCCCAGAGCATCATGCTCCGCAGGTGATAGGGGCTGATAGCCTTGGGCCTTGACAGGAGTTTGATGATGATGGCTTTGCAGGCCTGGTAGGCCTGCATGAGACTGCCCGAGATGCACTTCTTCAACTGCACCTCGCTCCTGGCAAAGGACAGTCGCCACTCATTGTCCTTCTTACCCTTGTAGGAGCAAGCTGGCACCAAGTAAAAGCCACTGATGACCTCTTCCTCAGTGATCTTCCCATCCCAAAAGTGGTTCTCCATGAGCCAGCTCTGGGCCACGGCGGGCCAACCTTTGAAGGACACCACGGGGACAATATCGTACAACATGCGACTGCTCCCCACGCCCAGGATGATGGAGATGATGGTCCCGTTTTTTTCGACCTTCTCCACCTTTGGCATCCCTCGCTGGGGTTTCTTCTGGACCTCCGCGAGGACGATGCTGATGGAGTCGTAGAACCAGTCTGCCACTTTGGTGGGGGAGAAGAAGTAGTTGGTGGCGCCATTGATGTGGTCTGCGATGGTGCAGCAATCTTTCCACTTACCGATGGTCCCCTCGTCGAAGAGCCGGAGGCTCAACCAGGAGTGGCAGAGGGCTGAGTGGCGCATGTCGAGTGTCACGGGCTGATTACGGTCATGCAGCTTGAGGGCCGGCACCAGAAGGGTGAAGTCCATGTCGTAGTCAGTGCCGCGGGCATAGACGTTCAGCTCATCCAGGTCCAGGTCCACCACACCTTCTCGGACTCCTCCGGAGAGCAACAGGTACTCGTTAGCCACAGGGAGCTTCTGATCTAACTTCTGCACCATGCCTAGGCACAAAAAGGAGAAAACACTGTTACAGGAAGCACACGGCCATGTGGAAAAACTCAGACCTCCTCCCACAATGAAAGGCGCCAGCACGAAACCAGATCGCAGGCGCGGCACAGACCCAGCTAACAACACTGCTCAGGGCCTGCCCTTGCTCCAGGGGAAGGGACTCTGATAGATCCTTAGTGTGAAAAGCAGTATCACGTTCACCATCAACCAGGCCTCCTCCTCCCAGTCCTCCCCTTGAGTAGGAGAGTCCCCACACACGCTCAGTCATTCAGTCTGAGAGCCTCCATATGCTCCCACTCTTCCTGACCTTGGACCGCCACAACTCATCCACATCTCATCCCATGCCCTCTCTCTGTGTGTGTGTCTCACTGCCGTCCCTGGCTCTCCACGCTGGTGCCAACCACGTGAAGTCAGCCTAGTGTTTTGCCAAGCGCGGCTCGCTCGCCCAGCTTCTTCTCCCAACGTGGGCATTTCTCTGGACCGGAAGTTCTCAATGTGACTGCAGAGGCTCTCAAAGGACAATGAGATCCTAACTCTGGCACATCATCTGACCTTTCTGTTTGGCACTGGCCTGGAGTTACAAAAGCCACGGCGTGTGCAGCTATGGGTGATTTAGGGGGTAAGTCAAGGCAGTGTTCTGAACCAGTGCCGGCGGCCGATGGTTCTGTACCACTGCCTTGTGCTATTGCCGCGAAAGAGTAATAAGCTGGAGGTTGGGGATGTAGCTCAGGGGTTGAGGGCTTCGCCTAAGCATGTGCAAGGCCCCCGGTTTGGTTCCCAGCACTACAAGCACATGAATAAAAGAACAAATGAGCAAAAATCAAATCTCACTTAAGAAATCCTTCATGATTTGGAAATAAATGGCTCAGAGGGGGAGGAGGGAGAAGAAGGTAAGGGAAAGAGGTTAAAATATAATATACATATATTAGTATACTATATATAAAATATATTATGTGTGTGTGTATAAAAAGATCATAATGAAATACACTGTTCCGTACAATAAATACACTAACCGTTTTTAAAGAACAAAAATCCTTGATGAAGAAAAATGGGTGGTTTCATTAAATCTCCCTCTTTGAACAACTAGAAAGATTCCTTTTCTCATCTTCGGTGTGGCGGGTGGACTCAATCACAGACTTCCTCTGCCTCACACTCAAGTATGGAGGCTAACTTCAGGAAAAGCAATCTGGGAATGAGCTGTGTCTCGACTTCTACCTGCCCTTCCTGGGCTCCCTCCCAGGGGTGTGGATACTGGAATGTTCTTCAGTAAATATCCCTGACTCTATCTCAGAGGTTGCTTCTGAAGACTCCCAGCTGTGACACCGCACCCTACTCAGGCAAGCACAGGCTGTGACAGTACACACACAGCACAGGCTGAGGACCCCCAGCTGTGACAGTATACACACACACACACACACACACACACACACACACACACACACAGCACAGGCTGAGGACCCCCAGCTGTGACACCGCACCCTACCCAGGCAAGCATGGGCTTCACTAGAAACCACACAGAGGAATTTCATCTTCCTTTGCATATGGTTGAAGACAGCCAAATCAGCAACAGGTAGATAAATACCCCCATCTCAGCTGTTACCATGTTTCAGTATCAGCCTCTTTGTAATGTAAGACGACTTAACCCAGGATTGAGCTATGAAAGAATCAGATTGAGCCTTCTGATTTCAAAGTCTGTTATGAACTCTGCTTTGGATTCTAACTGTTTTCTTTAGGCGGACTTGCGTGAAAAATAGCTAAAAAGCTCCCTTCTCCTTCTGCCGGCATGGAGAAGCGGTGGCCACTTGCACTTGGTGTACAGATCCCTGGGGGTTGGGAAGTGGAAGCATGGTAAGCTAAAAATCTCCCCTTCGCCCTCTGCTGGACTGGGGAAGCAGCAGCTTTTACCAGCTGCATATAAGGAACTGGAGCCCTCCCTGCCTGAAACACAGTAGTCTTTCCTTCCAACAGCTGCTTCCACACTTAGTTAAAACTAACTTTTCTTTCCAAGGAGCCTATATAAAGTGCTCGGCCAAATTCTAGAATTCAGGAGTTAGGCTGGTTTTGAACACTGCTTCTCTCAAAAAGTGCAGAACTTCAGCGGCCTAGTGAGCATGGGGCTTCACTTTCTTTCCTCACAGAAACTGAGAAACTGAGAACTCACTTGTTAAGACAACACTCATCCTGGGATGCCCGCACTTCCATCTAGCCTTCTTGAGACTGCTAGCTCTCATTTTTATAAAATTGTGATGACAAACAGGAGCCTTCCCCAACTCTATCCACTCCCCAGACATCCTCTTTGCCAACGTGTCCGGCTTAAGTTTAAGCCAAGCTGAGCTGATATTGGCTATCATGGCATGGATTATCAGGGGCTGTGCATGGACATGGGGTGGCGGGGGGGGGGGGGGGGGGGGGGGGGGGAGAGTTCACTGCACCTGTGGATACAGGGTTGGTTGCAACAAGTGTGCCTCTGAACGGATTCTCTTTTGCTCTCAGTCACATCTGACCTCAGGAGCAGAGCACCAGAGGAGGCTCCAGCCGGCAGAGCTCACCAGCAGAAACAGAAGGAAGAACAGACAACAGCCCTGGCTTCTATTTGTTCCTAAGAACCTCTACAACAAGGCCATCTTCCCATACTCCTCTAGGCCAGTGGTTCTCAACTTTCCCAATGCTGCAGCCCTTTAATACAGTTCCTCAGGTCCTGGTGACCCCAACCATAAAGTTATTTTTTGTTGCTACTTCGTAACTGTAATTTTGCTGTTATGAATCATAATGTAAATATTTTTTGGAGATAGAGGTTTGCTCTATGCTTTGATTTTGTCTTACGGAGTAGTTACCACTGACAAAGACCTTAATATTACTCTTTATAGACACGGGGGCCTCAAGTTTAGGGAATGAGCTCCACGTCACCCCTTACTACTTTGTGGATCTTCAGAACCTCAAGTAAAAGAACAGAGGTATGCCCATCTCCCTAAGTCCCAGCGGATACAACTTGCCACACCATACTACTTTAAGAAATGATTCAGTTCAGAATGGCATCTGTTGCAACTGTACCCTGAAACCAAACTAACTCCATCATAACGTAAGATACACACATCCTATCTTCAGAGCCCCCATTTAATAAATACTAGGTAGGTAAGTGGTATCAGTGTCTATGGGGAGACTTGTAAACTATGTAGAGTTCCTTTAAACACACACACACACTTATACACACACACACACACATACACACAAAATGCTGGAGAAAGAGTTGTAAAATTTTAATGTCTTGTAACTCTATTTACATTAGATAAATTATCTTTGGTTAGGTATACAAGTATCTTTGTGTGATCTCAGAATATTGGTAAGTGTGCTACCACTTTCTTGGCTTCAACTCTTGTGACACACACAATTAGCAAACAGAGCCTTATTCCAGCAGTGATTCACAATGATGGGCACAGTGTGGGATGACAGTGAAAAAGTCCTCTGTGACTCAGATACACCCTCTAGTGTGACAGTGCCCTGGGCTGATAAATAATGAAAATACCCTGTAAAGATACCATGGCTTTTACTTTGCAGGAAGAAATGCCTTTGCCACACTCAAGATCCCAAGAAGCATCCTTAGATGTGGGCAGGGCTATCTTTTTCTAAGAACATCACCATCCAAAGAATTCTTAACAGCCCAATTTGTTGGTTTTGGCATCCCTCATTCATATCCAGAAAATCATCTGTCTGGAGTCTCTTTCTCTTCCTCCCTCCCTCCCTCCCTCCCTCCCTCCGTGTGTGTGTGTGTGTGTGTGTGTGTGTGTGTGTGTGTGTGTGTGTGTGTGAGAGAGAGAGAGAGAGAGAGAGAGAGAGAGAGAGAGAGAGAGAGAGATGTACAAAAAGAAACACCTAAGATTCCGAGAAATGACTCACTGAAGGCCACACAGCTTTAGTGACATCACCAAGACCACTGCCCTCTTCTCATATATGCCTGTAGAGGTCAGAGTGCCACCTACACACTGCTCTCTCTGTGACAAGGACCCAGCTTAACGTGAATGCAAAATGGCTTGGAAAGGAAGCAGCCAGGCTCTCCAGGCAAAGCACTGGCTTTGTATTTTTGTTGCTGGAAGCTGGACTGTGACCTTGGACCGGTAACAGATCATATCTAGCTAGCTACATTTATCAAGAAAGAATGGACCCAACTGGCCTTGAAAAATGCCATTAATGTTCCCAAATAAATAGACTGCACAATGTTGGAAACACAGAGGGTGCTGGTGGGGGTTACTGGTGGGGCCTCCTAGCTGTCCAACGATCTCCTAGTCACCATTAATGTTCACATCATGGTAAGATTTTATAAGGCCAATGAGTCAGTGTTATTCTGTATAATTGCTTAGACAACTGCACAGAGTTTTATTTAACACACTAAAAATCTGATTAAAAATCCAGGCATGGCCACGGTCATAACTATTCAGTAGTGTGTATACAAGAGTAAGAAAAACTCAAAGGTGTCCCCTCAAAGAACGTCTTTGGTCTTTGCCATTTTGACCCTGATCAATATACATGAGCGCTGGGACCAGAATAAGAGTCCTGGGAAGGTGTCCTGGGTTTGTCATTTACAATTTAGATGAGCCTGATAAGATATTTAAGCTTCCTGAGCTTCCAATTCCTTATTTAAGCAAATAAATAAACCATCATCACAGAGTTGATACCAAGTACCTAAGCATATAATAGACATAATTCATTTTACTTTTATGTGCATCCCTATAAGCCTGACACAGCAAACGAGACTCACTCCAGAGAGTGGTTTGGAAGCTCTAATAAAAGCAACCTAACAAAAGCCTCCAGCACATTCAAGGCACACAAAACACTAAATGAAATGAAATGGATAGTGTAGCCTCTCCTTTGGCTATAACAAGACTTCTGTTGGCCCAGGAACATGTCCCTGGGTGACAGTATGTTGGTATACACACAGTTTGGCAAACAGAGGGCAAGCTGGATTCCGCCAGTCCCTAGGATGTGTGGACTGAGGAGCTTCAGCAGCTCCTTGGGGGCCTTGACCTAGATAAATGATGGCCCTTTTCACCACCTACGGCAGTGGCATGCTGGCTTTGAGGTGCTCTCTCGTTCCTAAATCAGGTAATAACAAAACGAACATGGCACAGAAATCACCAGAGGCTCTGCCCATGAAAGCTGTGTCATCACCAAGTCCAGCAATGCCTTGTAGTCAAGGTCTTATTTTCCCGTGTCTAGAACGGACTTTGGGATCGGAAGGCAACAGTCTGTGCAATGTATCATGTGTTTCAATCAGTGTTAAAACCTCATTAGCTGCCGGGCGGTGGTGACACATGCCTTTAATCCCAGCACTCAGGAGGCAGAGGCAGGAGGCTCTCTGTGAGGCCAGTATGATCAACAGAGCGAGTTCCAGGACAGGCTCCAAAGCTACAGGAAAAAAAAAAAAACTGTCTCAAAACAAAAAACAAAATAAAACAAAACCTCATTAGCTATACCATGGATCACCGAAGGGCCGGCAGCATACATGTATAAAATGGTGTACTTGTCAAAAAGTCAAGTAGGGTAAGGGGAACAAAAAGCCTCACTAGTTCATTATTTCCCTTTTAAGTGAAGTTCTAAAAGTCAATGGCCTTTTCAAAGACTACTAAGCTATTGTAGACATGAGGTTTTCAAGTCTGTAGGTATACAATGAACATGATTAAGAACTCTATGCCTCGCTTTTCTTAAAATTGCAGAATAGCAACTCTAAGTGTGTAAGGTAGCCATGGTGAATTGCAAAGCGCACATCTTGCAATAAGCGATTGGTTACTTAGTTGTCAGTCGTCAGTACCCTGGGAGTCCAGACTCGTACAAGGGCACAGTTAGCAACACATTTCCCACTTAGGAATACTGAGCTCCGTTTTGAAGATACACACAAAGTTTCTGTAACTCAGAAGGTACTGGCAAGACTGTGCATCTCGGCTCCACACAGCCATATTTGAGAAAGAAGACCGCTCACTTCCTCAATTTTCAAAGGCAGTGGAACCAAGAGCCAAGTGCCAGTGTGGTGCCAAGCGGCCATGTTAAAATGGAAAGTTGAGTCGGAGGCCACACGCAGAACAGTCAAAAACCTTTAACACAGAGACCTGCCGACTCAGCCAAGTCCAGCCACCTCTGCCTAAGACCCAGGAGGCTGGATGGTATTGTCTTCTCATTTGGGGTTGTATATACAAACTGGTTAATCACTCTGAAAGTTGAGCTTACTGGGGAAGGAAAAGGCCTAAAAAATTGTTTAATTCATCCATGCGTGGGATGTTAAGTATTTACGCCCACAGGCACTGGGGATACCCGGGTGAAGAGAAATGGTCTCCCGTGCATAATGCTTACGGTTTTGCAGGGAAGCCAGATGCTGGCTGTATCCATCCGGAGACGGGAGACTGTGCTGAGCAGTAAACCGAACATCTCAGAGACTTGAACAGTGTTTCACTTTCTGTTCACGTGATAGGACTGCCAGGGGTAAACTGAGAGCTCTCCTTCCCTTCACTCAGGGCAAAAGTGGAGGGAGAAAGACTACTCAGAACTTCTGCAGCCCCTCGACTGTGTGGGGTAAGAGAAAGCTCTTAGGAGATGGGAGTTTTGGCACAGAAGGGAGAACTTTGGCTAGAGACGGTGCATCATTTCGTTCACAAATCAGTATCCCAAACTAGTACATTGTCTCAGCCAACTGCAGGGAAGGAAGCACACCCTTCCCGCATGCTGGGATGGGAGAGGGCCAGGAACATTTATTTGGTAAACAGCATACATAATCACACATAATGAACATACAATTGTAAGTTGAAATTAAAAAGACGAAAGGAAATGAATAAGAGTACTAGCCAAAACACAAGACAAAGAGAAGGAGGAGGAGGGAAAGATGTTTGCCCTGGAGAATGGACCATTCAAGAAGGCCCAGGGATTCCTTCTAATAACTGATGAATTGTGCTAATAAAGAAGAAATGAGCTTTACCTGTCATTCTGGTATGTAGAGGGTACGGGGATAAAAAGCAAGCCTACCATACATGGAATGCATCGTCACCAGGCACAGTTTCCTAACCATCCTGCCAGTTCTGAAAGCAGTGTGCTCTTCAAGGGATGGCCACAGTTTTCTAACCATCCTGCTAGCCCTGAAAGCAGTGTGCTCTTCAAGGGATGGCCAGTCATCATGTTCAGCGGAGATGAAAACTAAAAATGACGACACGTGATTGAGATGTGTCTGCTATAAAGAGCCTACTAATCACAGCCAACCATGTTGACGCCAAAAGCCCTTTGCTGGCCGAGTGCAGCCCCAGTAACCGCAGCAGTGAAATATCCACGGAGCATGGTGGTCAAGTGCTTGGCTACTTTGTGCTGCTCTCGTGTGGGCTTTGGGGTGTCATTTGTATTCTGCAGCCAAGCTGTTGCCACACCCTCCAAGCCACCTTGCCAATTTTAAAGACGGAGCACATTATACTACAGCAAAGGGGGGCGGTGGGGTGGGATACTGAATGTGTACAGCTCATCTTCCCCGAAGTATGCGGACTGGGACGGATACTGCCGTGATGGGCATAACTGGGCACGAAGGTATGGGCTGAACACTTCACCTTTACCATCTCAGCAGTCCTCCTGACGCTTCCGAGCAGGCGGCTGTCCCCTCTTTACAGCCAGGGAAATCAAGATGAACAACAATGGGGAAATCTGTCCCTGGTTAGAAGAGGAGAGTTGGGATTCAAACCCAAGTTTACTCCCCACTCTCCTTACCCCACCCTACTTTCGACCTTACCCTCTCAGAGAGGAACAAAAGACTCTCACATGTTCAAGCCTTTTAAAATGATACCATAGTGAGAAGATTGCTTTTCTAAAAACGGGAAGGAAAAAAAAATAAAGGAATCACTTCTACACCTAATTTTGTAAAACAACATTAGCTATGCCAAGAAAATAAAGAATGTGAGGCAACTGAGTCAGGCATCATAGGAAAGATTCGCCGCCCCCCCCTTCCCTAAGCTTCCACTCCCTGGTTAAAGAGCTGAACCAGGTATCTGATTAAGAAAAGCACTAACCACATGGAAGCCCTGCTTTGTTTTTCTGGAAGGTGGCTTTGTTCTTCCATAGACAGTATCTAATACAGTCTCACTTAAACACAAAATCCCTCTCAGGTCCACTGAGGAAAAGCAAAAGATGAGGTTCCCCTAAGTCCTGTGAAGGAAACCAAGCCACACAAACACTCGGAGGAGATGGAAAAGAAAAGAAGAGGAAACACTCATCTATGATATCCCACACTGCCTAGGCAAAGAGGTCACTGTTCATTCAAAAGGCATCTTGTTGTAGCTGTGGTTCAGGAGATGCTCAGGTCAGTAAACTTTAAGTTCCAGGTCATAGGGTAAGAGGACCTGACCCTGAAACCAGAGCCAAAGGAACACACTTTGACCCTGGAACCAGAGCTAGTGAAATACATCCTGGCCCTGAAACTAGAGCCAAAAGGCTAAAAAGGGCCAGTGAAAGAAACACACTTTGGCCCTGAAATCAGAGCTAACTCTGCCCATGACCAACTGAACATGAAACCAACCAATCCCTGAGCAGAAAACCAACCAATCTGAACACAAAATCTAGCCAATCAGAGCTTGTCCAAGCTCACGGGGATCGAAATCTGACCAATTCTCTTTCTGAAAATTTTCTTCCTGCAACAACTCTGCCCCTAAGAAGTCCTATATAATACTCCCCTCTGCCTGTTCAGCTGGCAGCTGTCCTTCTCCACCCAGCAGAGCCAGCCACTCTCCTGGATTCCTCCTTCCAAAATAAATCTCAGAAGAGTTTTGGGTGAAGATCTTCTTTGGCCGGCATGGGGTGCAGAATCTCTTCTGGGAGACTCCCTTGGGGAAGCAGAGCAGAAGAAACAACTGATTGGGAGCCAACAGAAGTAACAACTTTTTGCTGAGCTGGAGCAGACTGCTACAATTCTGCAGGGGTCTCCCCTTACCAGAGAGAAGCAAAAGAAGTAGCATCTTGGGCCTGAGCTGAGAAACTAAGTTTCTCTGCTGGGAAACTCCCTTAGTGGGGTAAAGCAGAGCTCAGCTGTTAACAGAGAAGAACAGACTGCCACATCCTTCGGGGAGATCATCCTCTCCCAGACCCCAGCTTCAGGTACAGCCTGATTTTCCAACAAATCAGGATACCTTTCCCCCCAGAGCTGTAACACTTGTACAGGTCACATGAGTTTGGGGTTGGGAGGGAGGGGGGGTCCTCTAAAAAAATTTAAAACTACCATTGGCTAGTCAAAGACTCTACCTTACTATCAGTTTACATAGGACATTTTCAAATACATGCAATGGTGAATAATGTTTCCAGAATTGTATTTGCCAATATCAGTTATTATCCTATTTTTCTTCTACAATAGCCCAAATGTCATATAATTTCACCTACAAACACTTCAAGACATCTAATGGATAATGAATGGCCTTAGAATACTGTATCCAGTGTTCTCATTCAAACACACTGAACAGTCATTTAGTATAAACTTAACTTGATTTTACTTTTTCCCCCAATATGTATTTGTAAAGACAAGACATGGTACTGGGGAGGGGGGCAGGCTCCTGATGCCCTGCTGTGTCCCCAGTAAGCTCCCCAGTTCATCTACAGCTATGACAGGCAATTCCTGCAGCATGGCACCTTCCCATCTCCAGTGCCACAGGATGCTCCAGCCACACCACAAAGTTCGGGAGTCCATGTAGAAAGCGCACCCTGGGAGTCATCCTCTGCCCACGCAGGAGAGGACGGGAACCTATGGGCAAAGGTCCCAGCTGTGATTCCAGGATGGGTTCCCCACAGCTTCCTAGAGGGTCCACAAGATAACTCCTGCCGGGGATCGGGATCTGTCCCTGGTCTATGGGCAGGTTTCTGGAACCCGGGGCCTGTGGTGTAACCCCTTGCACAGCCTTGGTGCCGTGGGAAGGGGCTTGGACCTGCCTAGGCTCGGTGTGCTGGGCTCTGCTGACTCCCCATGGGAGATCTCAATTTGGGGGATGTAGGGATGCGGGGTGGCTTGGGAAAGAGGGCTGGGGGGTGGGAGGAGGGAGGATGGGGGATCTGTGGATAGTACGTGGAGTGAGTAGAAAATTTCTAAATAAAGAAAAATGAAAGAAAAAAAAGGTAACTCCTGCCTTCTTCAGCTTACACAGAACTCTGCTGGCTTCTCTCCATTCTCTGACTCAAGTGCTCAGCTGTTCCCTGATCTTCATACTGCCACAATAAAGTGACACAGCTCAGAGGCCCCAGTGACCGTAACAACAGTCATACAGGCCGGCAATAACGAGCTACTTGTTATATCTAGTTAGTATGTAGAATGCTTCCCTGCTGTATGCCTTATCAAATGAGATCTGAGAAAAACTGCCCCCAAAGGTCACCGGGCTCTCAGATCAGAGAGCGTGTGTTCAGCGTGTTTACAGTTAGCAGCTTGTCTAGTTATTAACTGCCTTGTTGCTTATCTAATTCTGCTGTCCAGTCAACAGACACTTCTGGTTCTTCTGAATCTTTTTCAGAGCATGAGGAATTCATGTCCTCCTTAGGTATGGGTCTCATGTCCTCCTTAGGAAAGGGTCTTGCGTATGCTGCCTTAGGTAAGGGTTTCATGTATGTCTTAGGTCTTGGGTAGGGGAGGACATTCTTAAGTATGGAGTGAACCATGGAGAGTGAGGCTTGCATGGTGTGTGTGTGTGTGTGTGTGTGTGTGTGTGTGTGTGTGTGTGTGTGGTGTGTGAGAGACAAAGGAGGCAGCTTCCATTTTGGATCAGCTATCCCTGTTCCTCTGAACAATTCCAAATGCACATTCCATCTCACCATCCAGTGACTTTTCTCTCACATCAATTATTAATTATTCAATTACCTGTTGACTCCCCTCTGACTGGCAACCTGTGTATCTCCTAACAACGTAAGTTCGGCAGATATAAACTGCATGGATAAACAGATACACCCTGGAATTAGCTGTCTTTACAGAGGATGGCATCGATGGGTAAAATGCTACAGGATGACAGTGTCAATCTGTTACGTCATACTGTAGCATTTTCACACTTTATAAGAAACAATATTTCATCCATATCCCCAAGCAAAGGTATCAGACAAGATGAGAGAAGTCCATTAATGGAGAGACTATGAAATAGGGTAAAGCCACAGAGGTACTACCTCTTGTTCTCTGATGAAACTCACTCTAGCACATTCCAAATCACCAATTCCCAACCATCAGTCCTAGCAAGGAGGGAGAAGGGAAAGTGATGGGTGGTCACAGGGGATCGAACTTCGAATTCCCAGTAACCACCAACAGGTGGCATCCACGCTCCATCCACTTACTAGGCATGTATCACTGGCTCCCAAATCATCAAATCCTAAAGGAAAAGCTGTAGGCAATCAGAAGTTTTGTAGCAGCAGATGCCTCTGTAGGTCACGTTAAAACCACCACCCTTGACCTATGCACCACCAGAGAATCTAGGTTCTCAACCTGTGGGTTATGACCTCCTTAGAGGTCAAGTGACCCTTTCACTGGGGTCGCCTGAGACCATGAGAAAACACAGATATTTGCATTATGATCCATAACAGTAGCAAGATTAGAGTTATGAATTAGCAATGAAAATAATTTTATGGTTGGGGGTCACCACGACATGAGGGGCTGTATTAAAGGGTCCCAGCATTAGGAAGGTTGAGAACCTCTGTTCTAGATGCCTCCTGATTCATAACTTGGCCTTTACAACAGAGAAAAGAAAACCTAGTGTGAAGCACACAGCTCCATCGACACAGACCCGAGGCTAAGAGAAGCTCTACCCAGAGAGGCAGCATGCTAGAGAATGGATTTCTGAGGTGTAAAGCCCTGTTGCAGAATATGGGTTGTCAGCTCCCATTTGCTGAAATTGCAATTTAAAAAGCAAAAAGGAATGAATTAAGCTGCACATGCCAGGAAAGAACGGGATTCTGAGAAAGGAGGAGCTGAGATGCTAAGATTTTTAGGAGCCCAGATGACATCAAGGGGGAAATGAATTTGCTAATCAGGCTTCAGTCAATAATACTACTGTATGATGGGCTGGGACCTTCCCACTTATGCTCTGGGCCTAGGGAAAACAGTGTGGTCCTCACCGAGCAAGTGAAGGCACAAGGCTCCTGGTGGCTGTGTAGGAAGGCCAGGGCAAGCACACTCACCCAGCTCTTTGACCTCAGACTGAAAACTAATGTGGTCTCCATCATTATTGTGAAAGAAGGAAGGAAGGATACGTCATCTGGGTTTCTCACCAAGTTGCCAGTGTGTGTTTTACAACGCTGCGCTCAAAGGTTAAAAAAAGGCACTAGGGGGCGTCTACAGAGGGTAAACAAAGGATTTCAGTTATGTCTAGACTGTGTATACAGCGTGCCAACAAGTCCTTATTACCCAGGGAAATAAACACACATCACTCCTGGGAGGGGGAGGGCTGTTTTTAAGTGTTAATAATCATACATTTAATGGTTTCCATATGATTTATTAATAAATACCCCGCTTTACTTTCATTTAGTAATATCTCAAATACTAATATTCCCTACTTGTTTCTAAACAAAACAATATCCTAAGTTCTTGCTATTTGAAAACAAAACTGACTAAGTGAATGTACTTCAAGATTCTCCACTGAATAAAGCTGGAATGCGTCATACTTAAGTTCACACTAGTCCACGCACACCCACAACTACAAGCTAAGGGGGGGGGGGGGAGGTCAGACAAGCTCCCGAGGTAAGCCGTCACAGGAAAAGGTGCCTGCATTCTGACTGATAACGAAGAACAGAATTATTCTTCTCAAGACAGAATCAGCTACCTGACGATTATGTTCAATACCAGGAACAAGACATACTTCATTGTTTGAGCTTGACAATGCTTGCATCATAGGATGTCAGACTACAGGAAAGAAGAGCAATGCCCCCTACAGAGGTGCAGCCCTGCAGGTTAGAGGCGCAGGGAGATCGTCTGAAGGCGGTGATGGATTGCTGTATCTGAAATCCACACCTGCCCCCATGAAAGCAAAGGCCAACTCGACGGCCATCCTCCTGATATTTACATGGGAGGTGGCATGAGACACTGGCTTCTCTGCCCTGCACTCCCCAATGGATGAAGAGTTGCGGCCACCGTTCCGGCTAGACGCCAACCATCATCAGTGGCTCGGAGAGGGGCAAGTACCCACTGCCCCTTCAATGCTCCTGTCATCTGAATCCCCAGCAAAAGCTGGAGATCTGGGGAGTGAAGCCTAACATACAGGTGTGTCGTCCACACAAAGACTGGACGAGTCATGTTGTACGGAACCAGATTTGACTCCCGGTATTATTACCGCACCTGCCACCGTACAGATCAGAGTGCAGAAGCCCAGAGCAAAGGATGCTGGGAGCGGAATTCCAGAGTCTCTCTGATTTGCGACCCAGAGCTCTTGACCTTCACAAGGAGCTATTCAACTGTGTGTGTGTGTGTGTGTGTGTGTGTGTGTGTGTGTGTGTGTGTGTGTGTGTAAAACTTTTGAGTCTCTGTGTCTCACCTCCAAAGGGCAGAAACATAACCTTCGAGGAAATTGTGTGTTTCAAACTGTCAATATTGCGATTTCTTCCCCAACTTTAAATCACAGTTTAACTGCACAGAATCAAGACTGGGTGTTCTACCGGAAAACTCTCAAGTCTGCAAGAGCAGAGCGGCGACTCTCTGCATTACGGGAGGTACAGTTGAAGTGAGACTTTTGGAAGCACAACTGTGATTACAACGTTTCAGGAAAAACAGAGCATGTTTCATCCGTCGCAACTTCCATTTCACCTTAAAAGAAAAAAAACGTATTTTGCTAACATTTCTCTGATGCTTAGTTGTTTACATCTTTATCTCCTTCACCAACCAGAGAGTGGCAAACCCATCTTACCCCTGGACAGAGGGCTTACGCCGAGAGTCCTCCAAGAGAACTGGCAAAACACTCCACCCTGTAGGTGGGTCAAGGAGGATCACGTGTGTGGGTTGGCGGCGCAGTGATGGCCTGTGGTGATGGCACAGTTACAGCGCCAACCCTGAAACCAAAGACGCCACAGTTTGAGTCATCGAGATCCACATAGGTCTAATTTCCAAAGCTATCAGCAGCCCAGGAGCTGGATTTTTGACCCACAGGATTAAACACAAGCATGCAGCTTCACACCGCGTACCTTTCAAAGAGCCTATTCAGATTAGATTTTGCAGTGAGGTAGGAAAATGATTACAGGGTTGAGAAAAGTCACTGAAGGACATAACCCCTGGTGTGGTCTAATTGCGATGCAGAAATCCAGTTTCCAAGATAGTGACAAAATGACCCAGATCCAAGTCTTTTTATAAAAGTTACAGATAAAAACTCAGTCTTGAAATTTTCAGTCTTGGAAGGGAGAGAGGAAGGGGGCTGATGAGAAATCCTCCAGCAAAAAAACACTGACAATTCTTGTTCTAGCCACCGGAGGGCGCATTTTCCTTACTCTCCACTGGAGGGCGCCCCTTCCTAACTTATCCTTACAGTTGCACAGGCTGGAACCCAATGAAGAGGAGCCTAAAAACGCCTGAAGGTTTGACATAATTTTGCAGAATTCACACCTGATTTTACTGATATGCTTTGAAAATGGGTCAGGACACTGCTTCGTGCTGGTGAATCCCTGACACCTGCATTAAGTTTGCAGCAACCCCTCTTTAATGGGACATCACACATCAATGATAAAACTCCACAGTTATCAGGACGAAAAGGGACCAAGGGAAGATGCCCAACAGATAACGTAGATGGTGCCATCCTTATGTTCTGAATTCAGGAATACAGACAAGCCTCACAATTTACGAGCTTTGCAGCATTTGGATAAGCTATTTGACTGCATTGGGTGCTACTGTGTGTGCAGGTGCATGTGTGTGGTCTGGCTGTGTGTGTGCAAGTGCATGTGTGTGGTCTGGCTGAGTGTGTGCAGGTGCATGTGTGTGGCAGCTGTGTGTTCAGGCACACGTGTGTGGTCTGGCTGTGTGTGTGCAGGTGCATGTGTGTGGCGGCTGTGTGTTCAGGCGCACATGTGTGCAGGGCAGAGGTTAATGTCAGCTGTTCTCCCCAGGCACTCTCCACCTTAAATACGTTGAGACAGGGTTCTCCTGCTGTCTATGGACTTAAAACCCATCAGCTAGCTGGTGAGCTCCAGGGACCCACCTATCTCGGGCTCCCCAGTGCTGGAGTCAGAGACGTGCAGCCGGTCACACCTGGTTTTCTACGTGGGTGCAGGGGATCTGGACTCAGCTCTGTGGGTGCAAAGCACGTTACTGGCTTCTCTCCAGCCATTGCTGGCTTCTGAAACTTCATTTTTCAAAAAACGGGGATAATACCACCCATGTCACATGGCTCCTGCCAGGTACATAAAGCTCCCAGTACCGTCTCTGGAACTTGGAAAATAGACATTTCTTTGTAGAATATGATTCCATTCAAACCACTCTGGGTCAATTAACAACACTGACTTTTAGCATGAGCTGAACATGTGGGGTTCTTTTCAGTATATATATACACATACTTTGTTTTACTATCTATTCAACCAATTCCTTTCCCTTCTGCTGCATGAGCTCTGGCTTATGCCACGTGGTTGGGCTGGAGAATTTGTTAAGATCTGACTTGCTGGGCCTGCACCTATACTATCTGCTTTGGCGGGTCTGGATAATTTACATTTCTAGTAATTTCCCAGGAGGCAGAGGCTGCCAGTCAAGGACTACCCTCTGAGGAACCCCGGATGAGCACAGCCACGGAATTTAGCATTAACTGTGTGACGTGACAGAAAGATACCAGAACAATAACCTCTGGCTGCGACCCCAACCTTCCAGCAACTCACTATGACAAGGGCAGGCTTGGCCATCCATTTCCTCCTTCACTCTGTCTGGAGGAGTAATACCTAGGGATGAGGTCAAAATAAGGTCGGAGAAGGGAAGGGATAAATTAAGACTTAAAAATAATTAGAAGGCCCCCTGTAAGAAGAAACAATCAGCTGCGCCTGGTCGCCTACACTGGACATCACAGCCCTGGGGCGAGGTGGTGAGGGGGGGGGCAGGAGGACCAGGAGTCCAATGTCATCCTCTCATTTAGGTTGGAAGTGAGCCCTATCTTCCAATGAAGATGAAGGAGAGAGGGAAGAGGAGGAAAAGAAGGAAAGAGAAGGAAGTGAGGAAGAAAAAAACCAGACACTACTTAGCGGTTCTTAGCTGTATCCTGCCCACTGACTTTACGTGGCCAAAACACTGCACCTAATTTCCTACCTAAAACACATGCCCCAGTCCTTAAACCAACACTTGAGCAGGGAATGGAGCTCCACGCAACACCACCTTCCCACCTGGGGCCAAGAACAAGGCACTTCCATTCTGCTTCAAGAGAGCACCCAACAGTGAGCGGCCTGGGAACTGCCCGTCCTGCCCAATACAGACCAGTTGCAGGCATCAGGTGTGGCCAGCGTCTGCCTCCTTCACAGGCTTCTGAAGTATTTAAATCCAGCTAGCTTCCCAGTCGTAGTCACCACTGAAAACAGCACACCTGTCATCACTACGTGGGTACATCAGAGGCGGACACCATCAATTCAGATGTCAACCATTTGACATCCTGTCTCTAAAACGTCTGGTCTTCCCCACAGACCCCACTATTTGTTGGGTGTCCCCGTCACCAACCAGCTAGGACCTCACATGTCCCCAGGGACAGTGGCAATGCCTCCTAGTTGGCATCACCCACAACGGGGCTTCTTAAGGACAGGCTCCGCTCACGTCCGCAGCCTGCACCAAGTCCTCTGGCGGTGCCCCCATCCCTGCAGCCAAGACCTCCCACACTCAGGCCAATCTCACTTCATCCCTTGTCTAGACTGCTCCTTACGTTGCCCATGAGTTCCTGTCCCAGAAAGGGCTCCCCCAAAACATGCCACCCAATCAAACACTGGCTTGGGTAGTCAACCCCCCCAGTTTTTTTCTCACACTCCCTTTTGTTTTTACTTTTTTTTTTGTTTTGCCCCGCATCCTTGACTACCAAAATCATGCCAACTCTACCCCCTTTAACAGCCTTTGCCTCCTAGCCATCCCCCACCTTTCTCTCCATGCACAGTACTTGGTGTAGGATGGTAGTTTTGGGGATTTAGAGTGTGAAAAAACCATGGATGTCATCAGGATGGAGACTTCTGTTCTGTGTCCCCTGTGTTCTTAGGAGTTGGTCACTGGGGAGTTAGGTTAACACACTTCAAGTACGGCGGTTCCGTACATAACTTTCTCAAAACGCTACTATTTTGTACAACCAAGGCATAACAGTCAACAAAATGCACTCAGACACAGCAGAACACAGCACCCCAGAAAGTGACTCCCATGGTCCCCCTAGCCAGACTGCATGTGATGCTCAAGGAACTGATTCCCTTTCTATTCATTCTGCGGTTTTCCTGCATTTTGTCCTTGTCACCAAATTCCAACATCTAAATCTTTTTCCAACAATCCTTAGTGTATGGAAATTGTGTGTGTGTGTGTGTGTGTGTGTGTGTGTGTGTGTGTGTGCATGTGTGAGTGTGTGTGCATGAGTGCGCATGTGTGCACGTATGAGTGTGTCTGTGTACGAAAGACAGGATCATAGTATGTAATTCTGACTAGGCCAGGAACTCAATGCATAGACCAGGTTGGTCTTGAACTTACAGAGATCCAACTGTGTCTGCCTCCCGAACCTTCAACCAACTTTTAAAGGTAAAGTTCTATGTTGGTGTGGTGATATTTATTTGTTAGTACTGCTAATTGCTTTTGCTAGTTTTCTGGCTCTAAGTTCAACAGTTTTGGGACAACTGCCCATGGACCCATCTTTCCAACAAGTGACCATGGTTTGGGAATACAAGTTTGCAGAACAGGGGGACATCAGAACATGTGTCCATTGTATTTTTTGCATAAATGCCTGGACGACACTCCACACAGCAAGGACAGAAGGCTAACCACCTTCCTTCATGGCCTCACGAAATTTCCTTGCCTGTGGGTTGTGCAGGGCAGCTGGGGTTGAGGACTGAGCCTCTCTGCTAGAAGCTCTAGCTTCCTGAGGGAATGATCTTGAGCCAGACAGACTAACCCAAGCCAACAGGGGCACACTGTGGCTCTGAGTTTTCCTGGAGAGCTGAGGGTTTGCAGAGTGCTGGTACCAGAGCCACACACCACCCTCCCTCCCACCCCAGGCTCCTGAAGAAGGCATGTGAGCAGAGAGATCAAGAAAAGGCAGAGAGTTTTGTTGTGGTTTTTTGTTGTTGTTGTTGTTGTTGTTGTTGTTGGTGGTGGTGGTGGTGGTGGTGGTTTTTTGAGACAAGGTTCCTCTGTGTAACAGCCCTGGCTGTCCTGGAATTCTCTCTATAGACCAGACTGGCCTCGAACTCACAGAGATCCACCTGCCTCTGCCTCCCAAGTGCTGAGATTAAAGGCATGTGCTGCCACCACCTGGCCATGGAGGAGCTTACAGTGTACTTTGCATGGCTCAGGCGTATTATATATACCATCTGACAGTGCATACAAAAGTCTCCTATTTGACCCTTAGCTTGAAGAAAGTTGGACTTAGTGGTTATGGAGTTTGCCTAAGGAACAGACTTCTGAATCTACAACACTGGTTTATACAGAAATATGGTTTCCAAAGAGCACCCAGAGCCAGGCCGCCCATGGAGGCAGCTGAGTGAGGGTGGATGCAGAAGATGAAATACAGTTTCCATTGCAGTTCGGATGGAAAAGTAGCCTGGTAGTAATAGTCTAAGAATAACCTCATCTCCCCTTCCAATCCCCCATTGTTTAATAATAAACAAAAAGGGGGGGAATGTAGGATAAAAAGGGGCCAAGGAAAAACACCCTAACTCTGACTCAACCCCAGGACCAGGGACTGAAATCCCACCAATCCCTGAGTCTGCCCCAGAGTCGGGCTACAGAATTTCACCAATCCCTGAGCACAGAATCCCACCAATCCCTGAGGTCCCTGAGCTTGAAATGCCACCAATCCCTGAGCCTGACCCAGAATCAGGCCACAAAAATCCACCAATTCCAAACCACCCTGTAAAGCTCCACCACCACCCCAAGAAACCCTATATAAACTCTGGACCCTGTACACTTGGCTGCCATTTCTCACCAGAGACAGCCACCCTCCTGGACTCTTTCTTCTCAATAAATCTCAAGTGAGGTTTGTTGTGTGGTGTGACATTTTCGGTGTGACATTTTCGCCAGAGTAGAGCCCAACTGTAACAACTTCTCTGGGGAAACCCTCCCCTGCTGGAGCAGAGCTGTTACACTTACACTGGAGAAAAACTTTTCTCTGGAGCAGGGCTCTAAGCTGCTACACTTAAGGTGACTTTGTGGTATTCCTTGGCTCCCAACTGCCAGGATACCTTTCCATCCAAGCTGCAATGCTTACAATCTGGGCACCTCAGTCACTCCCAACTGTCATAGCACAGGCTTCCCCTGAGGTGTCCATTTGAAGTTGGAGCCCCACAGTTGGGGTCTCTCTCTCTCTCTCTCTCTCTCTCTCTCTCTCTCTCTCTCTCTCTCTCTCTCTCTCTCTCTCTCTCTCTCTCTCCCCTCTCCCTCCCTCCCTCCCTCCCTCCCTCCCTCCTTTCCTTTCCTTTCCCAGAGAAATCAGTTTGCAAATCACCGCATCATACCAAGCTACCTACTTCCTGATTCTGCCCGTGGATGGCCTTCAGCAGAAAAACGACATCAATGCTACTTACAAAAGATCTACCCTACACAGAGCACTGTGGGAGGAGGGTCCCCAAATTCTCTACCTCTAATCACTTCAGGACTTTCTAAACGACTTTCTTCTGGCCAGCTCCCCTCCCTTGTTCAACTACTTCTACCCATATCCAGACATTCCAAGGCGGAGCCCAGCATCTGGCACAGCAGGCCCCTCAGCCAGTGCTCTACAGACAAGCCCTGGTGAGACACCTGGGGCCCAGCCATGGCCTACCAGGAGTGGTGGCCCTTCTCCTACACACACCTCTGCTTCTTTAACTGCCAATTAACTGCCCGGACTAAATGGTCTGGCATGTTCTCTGACTTGCAAGTCTATGAATAAAACACGTGATTGTGTTAAGAGAATGGGAGAGAGATGCTGTGTTTAAAAAAATAATAATCTGGGCTGGCTGGAGAGAAGGTTTAGCTGTTCAAGGCCAATGCCGCTCTTCCAGGGTGAGCTAATTTCATTTCCCAGCACCCACGCTGCCAGCTCACAATCACCCTATAAGCCCAACTCCAGAGGGTCTGACACCTTCCTGTGGCCCATTCAGGCACCTGCCCACAGGTGCCCATATCTACATAAAGACATACACACAGACACAGATCTTTTTAAAAAAAAATTAATTTGGTCAAGCTGGTTGGCATGGGGTCAGGAAGCGGGCCAAGAGGAATGCTGGTTCAAGGCCTGCCTGGGCATTTTAGTGTGACTCTGTCTCAAAATAAAAATAAAACGGAAACAAAGCTCACTGGTGGAGAACTTGCCTGCTGGGTGCCAAGTCCTCACTTCCACATCCAGTGCAAAACAGAAATCAACAAATAATGACAGTGTATGTAAACAAGGCCAGCATGCTGCTAATTAAGGTGGAGGACCAAGAAGGAAGCTGTTGCTGGTTGGTTGTAAGTGGTGTAGAGAAGTAATATGTCTGAGACCCCAGGAAAAAGGACATGGGGAAAATGGGTACTGAAACGAATGAGAAGAGAGGGGATGTGACACAGGAGCTACCCAAGAAGCCACTCTTGGAATCCAACGCCTGAGTCACAAAGATGATTGAGAAAGAGAGTGGCGAATGATTAGATGATACAGAAAGCTGGCTCTGTGTGTCTCAGACATAGTGGGTATACATTAAATAATCATGATTAGCTAATATAGTCTTGATGGTTTAAAAAGTCACCCCCAAGATAAATATATAGATACACATGATAGCTCTTCATATATAAGGGTATATTACAACCTATCCAGTGTGTCGGGATATTAAAATAAATGTTTATTAATTATTTTTATTACGACTTTAGAGATTGAACCTAGGGTCTTGAGCATGCCAGGCAAGTGTTCTAGCATCAAGGCATATCCCCAGCTCTAAGTGGACACTGACCCCTTTTCGTTACTAAGTACATTATACAAGGACAGTACTTAGCAAAAACATAAGGCTATTGACAAAGTTCAAGTGGCTGAATTCTATCCACACTTTCTTTCCTAGGACTAATTTTGTTGAATTTTCCATTTAAAAAATACAACTATTAAATATGTATTTGTGGCTGGGTGGTGGTGGCACACACCTTTAACCTCAGCACTCGGGAGGCAGAGGCAGGCGGATCTCTGTGAGTTTGAGGCCAGCCTGGGCTACAGAGTGAGTTCCAGGAAAGGTGCAAAGCTACACAGAGAGACCCTGTCTCGAGAAACCCTGTCTCGAAAAACCAAAAAAAAAAAAAAAAAAGTATTTGTAGAAGTCAGACCCATGGACTAAAGTGCAGACTCTTCTGACAGATTATTTCTCTAACACTCAGGCGTGCTAGTGAACACACTGTCCATCAGAAAACAGAGCCATCTAACTGATGCTGTGTACCTGACACAGTATGAAACGGAGCAGACCCAATGGCCCTGTGACTCCCGACCTGGTCCTGACTCCTGAAATGGTCATTTCAGATCTCTCCAAGAGGCCTTCCGAATCCAAAGATGATGCCTGGTGCTGCAGGGTAAGGACACACTGAAAGTTTGCTTGGAGTGGTTAGAAAGACAAGAATAGGCACTAGATTTACAGCCATCTCCAGGCAATGAAGGATTTATCACCTTTCCCTTCTGGTACTGATTGTCACCTCAGCCAGACGATGCATGGCTGCCGATAACAGTGTGCATGTCTCGTAACTGCGGGTCTCCCTCCAGCATCCTGCCCCAGGCTGCCCAGGCAAAGCCCACCATCCTTTAACCAGCTCCTTTGGCTGTATTTGCACATATGGAGAGAGCCAAATCCAAACTCCACCACCTGCTGTCCACCCCCACCGGGCCACTGGACAAAGGGTGAGTCTCGCAACATGTACCCTGCAAGTAACAACGTACACACGTCTCTCTAGATGACACTGCTGCCCCCAGATATTGCTGTCACTGTCCGTCCATTGCTGAACTCTTACTGACCGTCCACTTATTAAGGGCCCAAAGGGTATTTTTATATTACCACCATCTTTGTGACAGCCCTGTTGATGTGAAGAAATGGGACACACTTGAGGCTAAATGGTCACTCAAGTTACACGTTCTGTGAATCTGGTCCTGACTCCTGAAATTGTCATTTCAGACCTAAGTGTCGGACCCCAAAGAAAACACTGGCTCACAAACAGCTCACATCAGTGAGTGGTGTGGACTTTCCGCCCTGCCCCCTCCCATTCCTCACAGTCATCCGCACAGCCCCACTGCTGCCCAAGGAGACCCCAGAGCCGCCCAACCTTTCACAGGCCAGAGGTCCCGAAATGAAAGACACTGAGAACCCACTGGCTAGCCAGGAGGATTAAGCCTGCAAATGAAAAAAATTTTTTTTAAGCTGAATGTTCTGGTTTTACCCCCTTCATCTTGCCTGAAATCCTACCAATTAAGTCCACAATTAAGAAAATGGAAAGTTGTCTCGTGGAAGTTAAAATGCTAATTACCATTTAATCCCCCAAATGTGTTCAACTGGAGTGTAACACTCTCACAGCGGCAGAGAACACCTGCCCTGGTGGGCAAGTTTATGGAATCAGAAGTGAGCATCTGGGAATGAACTGGTATTAAGGCGGGACACCAGCTAAGAGGCCAGAGGATGGGAAAGGTAGACAGGACGCCCTGAAGGTCAGAGATGCGTGGATGATTTTCTTCAGTTTCTCTCTTCTTCCTTTCCCGTCCTCACAGGTAGCTTCTAATTCGCTATGTCCGGGTTAAGATGGTATTATTATCCACTTGCAAAACAGTGGCCGCTGTGAGTCTAGGCACCACTGGCAATGCTTTTACCTGGGAATATGTGATCTGATTTTTTAATTTATTATCCACCACGTTTCTAGATGTAAACCTACCAAGAAAAAAAATGACATGTGCCAAAAAAACCAAACAGTACCGGTCCAGGAGAAAGTGGGTGGTGGATATACCTAAACTCCTCGCTCGTGATAGAAGTAAGTTCTAAATTGAGTTGAAGAGGAAAGTTCAGGACATCCTAGAGCCATTTACTCTTTGTTTTAAAAATTATGGTTTTATTTCATGTGTTCATATGTGGGCCTCGGTGTTATGTATTTAAGAGCTCATGGATGCCACAAGTCTTTCTTTTTTGTTTTTTTTCTTTTGGACAGGGTTTTGTAGACAGAAGTTTCTCTCCCCACCTCCCAATACCCAAATAACCAGTCAGAGGCATAATATTAATTACAAACTATTTGGTTTATGGCTCAGGCTTATTGCTAGCTAGCTATGACATCTTAAATTAGCCCATTTCTATTCATCTATCTTTTGCCATGTGGCCATGGTGTTACCTGGCATCTTGCTCCTCCTTGGGCAGCTGGATCATGTCTCTCTGACAGCTGGATCATGTCTCTCTGATTCCACCCATCTTCATCTCCATCTTCAGTTTGAATGCACCACCTAACCTTATTCTGCCTCGCCATTGGCCACACAGCTTTATTTATCAACCAATGAGAGCAACACATATTCACAGTGTGCAGAAAGACCATCCCACAGCAGGGTTTGTGGCTCAGACTCGCCTCAAACTCATAGCAGTCTTCCTGATTCAGCCTCCAAGTCAGCAGTTCTCAACTGCTGGGTCGAGGCCCGCTTGGGGATCGAAGGACCCCTTCACAGCGGTCACATATCAGATATCCTGCATATCAGTATTTATATTATGATTCATCACAGTAGCAAAATTACAGTTATGAAGTAGCAACGAAATAATTTTATGGTTGGGAGTCACCGTAACATGAGGAACTAACTGTATTAAAGGGTCGCAGCCTGAGGAAGGTTAAGCAGTGGCTCCCAGGGCTGTGGGAGACACCACACCCAGCTCACACACCAGCCTTGACAACGCCAAAGAGAATTCAGAACTAGAATGGAGACTTGCGAATGGACTTCTTCTTGATATGTCTCTTGATACATCTTCTGAATACCTACCTAGATGTTATCCTAACAGACGAAAAAGCCAAGGCAAGGGATTGGTGACAATAAAGTCCGAGACACAGAAAGCGCTCTCCGAGTGATGGAGACCATAAAGGTCATGAAAAGGAGAGGAACAAAAATGGGATAAAGACTGGAGCATCCCTGTTAAGCCAGCACCTTTACCTGTGGCTGTGGGTAGCCCCCCATGTTTTATGGGGTTTTTTGTTTTTTTTTTTTTTTGCTTTTTTAAGGACTAAATCTGAAGGCAGGAGTGCCTCACTCCCATTCACCCCCAGAGCATCTTGGCTAATGGCTTTGTCCTACAGATGAGAACACGGAAGGCCATGGAGTCTGTAACTGCAGGTCACGTGGCTAGTAAGTGCCAGGAGTCAAGAGTAGACAAAAGTCCTCTCTTAATTTTTCAGCCAGGGCTCCGACACCCCGAGTCAACTGATAGAGTGCTGAGACGGCCGTCTGTGTGAAAATCTAAATCCTTCCCAGGGAAGCCTGGCCATCACAGTGATGGGCACATCCAGCCACCTGCTGCTTTCCAGAAGTCTCTACCCAGCCGCTATGACAGGGGGGTAACAGTGTGAAAGGAGTCATAGCTGACACACTGTAAGTATGCATTCAAAATTAAAGTCAATTTTCATATCTGAATTTCCAAACTGAACATCCTAAGTTTTCCCAAATGGCTTTAACAAAACACATTTAAGATAAAGTCAAGATTACTTTGAAATTCTCTTTAGAACAGGCTCAACTTTAATTAAAATCACATCAACATGAATCTGGTTTACTCTCAAACCATGAGGTAGGCATGGTAGCAAAATCCTATAATCCAACTATTTAGAAAGCTGAATCAGGGAGATCATTGAGCCAAATTTAAGGCTAGCTTGGGCAATATAATCAAATACATATAGATAGATAGATAGATAGATAGATAGATAGATAGATAGATAGATAGATGGATGATAAAATGCAATAGATATTTTAATTATCTGTTTGTGAATGAATGAGCTGACAGATGAAAAATATTAAAACAAAATTATACGCCTGATTCCTTTCACCGGAGGCCATCCTAGCCACAGCCCAGAGACCGTTCCTATAAAGACAAGATCAATGCCAACAACTCTCTGTTCATGTTCAGCAGGGATTTGCCTTTGTGAGAAAAAGAGGAGAAGAAGTCTCTTGCCGGGATATATCCGGATTTATGGAGAGTTTTGGAAAGTGAGAATAAACTCAGATCACAGAGGGACTTTATCCCAGAAGATTTCATCCTTTAAAGTCAGGTGAATCTTCACACTTGAGCCTTTGTGAACATAAGATTTGCTGGATTAAAGACAAAATCAAAATGACTGAAGGAAGCTGGGAGGTAAGAAGACCTCAAGCAACACGACAGAAACTCAAGGCACAAATTAGGGGCTGGCAAATAATGAAGACAAGAGTGCCGTGTGCACAGAGCAGCTTTCTAGAGGCAGGTAGGAACCCACAGAGATGGAGAGCCCGGCTCTCCCCCAGTGAGCTCCACCCCAGCCCAAATTAGTTCAGAGAGAAACACAAACCCGGATCTGGGAATATCAATTACCTCATGGGGAAATGATGAGAACAGAAAACCTGCTCCATAGTTTTAACAATTTGATTAAAATAGTTGGTTCCATGAAGGTGTGTTTAAGTTCTTCACTGTTGGCCCAAAGCCTCTATTTACGAAGGAAAATATAAAATTAGATTTAAAAAAAAAAATTTTCCTATTTAAACATTTTAAGCCTTGCATGTCAGATCTGTGTCAATCTCGTTTGCTCCAGCCTCTGTCAATCACCCCTTTTCTCTCCATGTTTCTCATCTTAGCAAACCCCATGTTTTAGGGCACACTCGCAATCCCTCCCATACTGAAAAGAGCTCAGAAAGCCTGCAAAGCACACAGCACAATTCTCTGGGGGCTCTTCCCGTGGCCAGCCTCACAGCACAGTTCCCGGGGGTCTCTTCCTGTAGCCAGCCTCTATCTGTGAGAGACACACAGCTTGGTTCTCTGGGCCTCCTCCTGTGGCCAGCCTCTACTGTTCTATTTCAGGAATCAACCTACAAATGCTCCTCCAGCACAGCACCTAGCAATGGCAGCTCTTGAGACCGGCCCGGGGATGCTCCAGATGGCCACCTCCTTTATTTCTGGCACATCATACACTTGTTGAACGAAGGAGAAACTGAATGTTGTACAAAACAGAAGCCTGGGGGGGGGGTGCAGATTGTCTCAGCCAAATTCTTATGCCACAGAAGTGAAAAAAAAAAAAAAACAGAGCTTGGGAGAGACCTTAAAAGACCATTTTCCAGAAGCCAAGGAATCTTGGCACAGTGCCCCATTTAACATAAAAGAACATTTCACGAAACATATGAAAGAATATAAGGAAAAGCCATACTCTCTCCTAAGGATAAGACTCCAGACCACACAATGTGCAAGTAGAATCACTATTTCACAAGACTAATTTTATTTGGCTTTTATTAGTGGCTTCAAATATGTCCACCTATTACCTCCTGGTGTCGAGTTTCCTGGGCTCAATTACTTAGTATGCAGATGAGGCGAGAGCCTCCCTTCCCTCTCTGTTTCTCTAGCCTTTCAATGCTCATTAGTACCTCCAACAGAAGGCAGAGGAAACGAAACTCCAATTTATCAATGTCAACTGTTGAACCAGCAAATCGCATCAGTCCCGCCCCCACATAGAAGTGTTTGGACAATTCTGAATCAACAAGATGTTGGCAGCTGTGTGTTCCTATGGTTCAGTAATTGCATTGTTTCCTACTGCGCTCTATGGGTTGTGAAATGAATTTATTAAATAACCCACACAAAGCAGAGTGTGCCCGGGGGCTAGGGGAAACAGCTCTGGGCTGGCGTTGGGATCTTGTCCTTGTCATCTCCCACTATGACCCGTTGTCTTGGCTCCAGTTTCTTTAATTATCAGGCTCTAAAACTATTCGAGAAGATGGTAATTCTGCCTCGGGCAGCAGGGAAATCCTTATCACCTAAAACAGCGTGTGCTTTCTTGCCCACACAGAGATATAACACATATATTCTCTACAGACTGGAAAATAGCATGCTCACTTTCAAACTCAAATTACGCCCTTTCAGACAGCAAAATAGGACACCCAATGGTCCAAGGGCCAGACAGGACACATTAGTATCCTAAATCTAACTGACCGCTTATACTGGAAGGCAAAGGTTAGAGAGGAAAACTGGGTCAAGGCACACAGAACACATGAGTATGGTGAGGAGGGATTCGAGCTCATGAGAAACAGGAACCGATTCTACTGTCTTGGGCATGCTTGACAGTTGACACTTTGCTAGTTGTCTCTGCATTAAAACTAGCTGTTGGTTTTCTGACATACGAAAGTGTAATGGGAGGAATTTTCTTGAGTGAAGATAAATTTTCTCAAGTGAAGAAGATTTACTTAGAACATTACCACCATTGTAGAGTGAAGTGCTTAATTCTCCTAAGAGTCAACCACAAACCTACCCATAAGCATTTACCAATATCTACAGGCGGTGCAATGGCTCTGGCCAGTGCCATGACTGCTGATGGCTAATGTCCCTGGGCTTAGGACCTCCACAATGCTAAAAAAAATGACGAAGTCGAACCTAAGACATGACGCAGAAAGCCCAGTGTGGTAACACAAGCAGTCTCTCCTCCCTGGGCTGGGTAAGCCCCTTCCCAAGCTGTCCTTAGAACCCCCAGTAAGACGGGATGGTAGGAACTGCGATCGCCTATAGACAAGAAAGCAGAATAGCTCATCAAAGACATAACACAGGAGCGAAAAACCAGGAACCGACACACGTCTACTTCACACTGAATCTCAGGTGTTCTGTACTACAAGAAGCCAGTGTGAAGCTTTTCCCTCACTGGCTGACTGACTGGCAGCCACCTACAAGGTTCTCCTCTGCAAACGTGAATGAGTCTGCTTTGCCTTCCCAACACCTACGTAAAGGCAAGACAGCACGTGTACATGCAAATCCACGAGCGGAAGCTGTGTTTGGGGGTTATAGGCTGGGTGACAAATCCGCTTCATTTTCTACCGAGGACACCCACAGCCAGAGGCAGGGGAACAGTCTGCTGGGTGGCACAGTAGATCACAGGCTGAGCAGGTAGAGCGGACACTTGACTCCCTCCCAGCCTCGGCCATGGACAGGCCAAGGCTCCAGTTCCTTCCTGACTGGGCCCGGGAAACCGGGGTCCCTGATCACAAGGTGCTATGTTGAATTATTTCCTCATGGGGAAGAAGGGAGAGAGGGAAGGAGAAAGGGGGAGGGGAGAAACTTTCTATTCTCTCTCAAAATTTTCATACTGTCCTTTGTAGTCAATGGCCTTCTCAGGTCCCAGGCAATCTCTGATCTCATGTGAGGGGATAATGTGGAGATTTACTGATTAACACCAAAACAGCACAGCGCGTAACCTTACGTGGCTGCCTCCTTCTGTTTAGCATGGGGCATTTAAGTTTCATCCACTTTGCTGATTCATCAACGCTTCCCTCTTTTTACCGCTGAGTAGCGGCCCACTGTGTGCATGTAACACAAGCTATCCATTCACCACTTTCAAATCTTTTCCTATTTTGACTAAAACTGTTGTAAATGTTTCTGTGTGCAGGCCTTTCTGTAGCTCTAAATCCCACTTTCCTCGGGCAAATCCTTAGGCGTGGAACTGGCGCGGTATTTCAGTGTGTGGTGCGTTGATTTACACAAAGCATTACATTATTTTTTTTTTCAAAGTGGTTATAGCATTTTTGCATTCCTACCTATAGACAAACTGTAGAGTGCCTCAGGAAATGACCATTATGTCACTGTAAGTAGCTGTCCCTTCTGTCAAATCTTCTACAGCAGAGACCCCACGCAGTGTCCACCTACAGAGCAGCAGAAGCACATCCAAGGCAGACACTGGACTCGGTGCTAACCATCTCTTCCAGCCTTGCTATGTCCCTCCAAAACACTAGATATAAAAAGAGAGCTCCCTGTGCACGGTACGAGGAGCCCACCGTGTTTTCTGTTTGATTCACAAGCCCAGAGTCCCCTCTCACCGAACACCACTGTTGACTTCACTCTTCCGTTACATTCAGCTGTCTGTGTTTGTGCTTATAGATAAACAGAGCGGTACAGAGACACAAAAGAGACACGGCTCCACTCTCGTGGCACTCATTCCTTTTAAGAGATGTGTTAAGCACACGGGAGAGAAGTTTCACCAGAGTCGAGAAGACAGGCAGGTGCCCCGGCCAGCATTCTGGTTTCTGCCTAAGCAGTTTAAAGAATATGGCTCTCCTGGGACCATTTCAGCTGTAATTTTATCCAGAGAAACATTGTCTGAGTCCAGAGATTTTTCTGATTGCTAATGTTTCAAAGGGTGTGTGTGTGTGTGTGTGTGTGTGTGTGTGTGTGTGTGTATGCGTATGTGTGTGTATGTGTGTGTATGTGTGTATATGCGTGTGTGTGTATGTGTGTATATATGCGTGTGTGTGCGTGTGTGTATGTATGTGTATGTGTGTATATGCGTGTATATGTGTGTATATGCGTGTGTGTGTGTGTGTGTGTGTGTGTGTGTGTGTGTGTGTGTGTGTACCTAAGAGGAAGAGGGTAGCAATGTGAGAATAGAGGACTGTGGACACAGCAGCAGATATCTGTAGTCTGAATAAAACATTGGCTGGCGCATCTCATTTTGAGGGCTGTTCTGGGTCCCATTCCATCTCGCCCTGAAAGCTAATTACCTTTCCATTTGGAGCACACATCTGTTGCCGCCTGAAACTTGACCTTCTTTGGGAAGATGCTCACAGCTCAGCAAGCTGCCTACTTCATAATGTGAGGACTCCGCTCCGTCACACACCTCCTTCTCAACGAACTGACTTCATGGAGGAGGTGGCTCTGTTTCCCTACTTCCTTCTCACCAAACTGCCAGTTACACAGAGGACGCAGGGGCCCTGGAGACCGAGCTACTGGGGGGCTCCTGGCTCTATCTGCTTGGCCACTGAGAACATCACATACAAAACCAGGAGCAAGTGAGAACGCCAAATCTCAGGCACATTCATGACCGACCGAACCAAGACATACAGAATCAGAAGCTGTGCTTTCACAACAGACACTGGGATCGGCAGACTCATTAAAATTTCAGAAATGCTAGAATGGGACACAGGTCACCAAGGATTTTCATTTTAAGAAATGGTGTAAGGGCATGAAACGGCCAATATGATGAAGACTATGAAGCTATGCTGGGAAGGTACTACAGTGTGATGGAGGCAGAGTTAGCCAGCGGTCCTTCACCTCCAGATGCCGAGGCCCTGTGTGATACCTCACAGTGAGCCAGGACTAGGCTGTGTGGCCAATGAGTGTATAGCAGAGCCAGTGGGAGACTTCTGATGCTAAAACGTAAGAGCACTGTGACTTTTTCCTTGCCTTGGTCCCTGGAATCTCTGGAGAAAGCCAGTCACTATGGTGTGAAGATGTTTACGCTGGCAGTTGTGGGTCCTTCAGCGTTTGAGCGACAGCAGCATCAGCTAACTCTAAACCACAGCCTTCCAGGTAATGCCAACTCAGAACCACCCAGCTGAGCCTCCTCCCAACACTTGATCCCAAGAACTTATGTGAGATAATATTCACTTATTAACCCACTGTGTTTGGGGGCAACTGTTAGGAACTGGTATAAAGGCAGAGAGCTAATCTGGAGTTCCCTGGCTCATCCTGGTGTCCCCTGATTATGTCACCTCCTTAGAATTGCAGATGACTGTAAATGGAGCAATCTCAGCTAATCAAACCTTTGTCTCATACTGAATATAAGATGCGCCATTTCTCCTAAGTTAAAAAAAAAATAGAATCAAACACATCATCAATCCTACCATCACACTAATGTGAGAGATATGAAATTGAGGGGAGACACACACTGAAATCAATAGTCCGGCTATTAAACTTTTTGATGCTGTGAAGATCAACACAGTCACAGAGGAGCAGGCACCTGGAAGGAGACACAGGCAGCATCCTGAAGCAGCGTAACTTGAGGAAAGGAAATGACATCCGGGCCATCCAGGCCAGCTAATTAAACTGGCTCTGCTGGGCTCCACCATCTCACTTGTAAAGCAATTGCCTCAGGCTCCTGCCGCCATGTGTACCTCCTCTACAGAGCACAGCTGCCAGAGAATGAAAACGACCGGAAAAGGTATCTACAGTCTGTGTCTTCCTTCAACTGGTTTCCGCACAAGAACCCTCTTGGTGCAACTGTTAAGCACCCGCAGAGACCCTGACGGGTTCACTGTGGGGAAGGCAGGGATCGGTGTTAACCGGAGCCCCACCGATGTCTTGTGAACATACAGATTTTAAAACACTGATCTGAGCAACATAATGACCACACCTACTGACATTTGTTCTTTTCATCAGATTGTCATGGAAACCCACATCCTGGACTCCTTAGTTACACTTACTCCTCCAAGCACCTCCAACTAAACGTATGATTTCACTGATGTCAACACAAGAAAAATGTATCTTTCTAACGGGCAGTTTGCCATCAACTGAAAAACTCAGTGGTGTTACGGGCAGGTTGGATCATTCTACCTGATCATAAATAACACCTGGTACACTGAACTGTCTCCTTCTTGTTAGCCACTGGGGTGGGCAGGCATTTGCTGACATCTCCCCAGGAAAAGGCACCCAAGGACACACAGAGAGTATCTTTAAGACAGGTGTGGTAGCTCACACCTGTCATGTCAGCACTCAGAAGGCTGACACAGGAGGATCACTTCAAGTTCAAGACCAGCTTGGGCTACAGAGTCAGACTCTGCTCAAAATAAACAAAAAAAGCAAGCAAACAAACAATGAATAACTTTAGCATGGCTCTTCAAAAAGACTCTTGAAGACCCTTTCTCAATAGACAACACTAAAATTCCTCCTGATTTTTAAACATCTCACTCACGAGCCTTCAGTTTTCTCCAGATTTCCAACTGAAATTCATCCAAATATCTCATAAATGGCAGTTCAGCACAGGCAGGAGCCCCGTTCTAGAAAGGGCATTTACTGACAGGTAGGCTCACCAAACAAGAGCGCGGGGACCCTTCTACACTTCCTCGGGCATGCAGCACATGGAGATAGGGAGCACGGACCTCAGATCTACCCTGGGAAGCCGGGAGCTGTAAATCTGCAAAGAGTATGATTCTTTAGAGTGTTGAGGGGTGCTATCGTTGTCCCAGTGAGTGGATTAAGACACTACACAACTTTTCCACAGGATACTGGGGCTAACTGTACTTCTTCAGCTTCCGGTAGAAAGCGTTTTCTTCTGTAAAGTCTCCCGACTTCTCCCACCCGCCTCTGCATTCCCACAGCGCTCACTACACAGAACCAGCTGTTCCCTGTGTTGACCCCTACTGCTGGACCCGACTCCTGGAGGCCCATGGCCCCAGTGCACTCACTCACCTCAGGGTTGGAGGTTTGCCCAGTGCACGGCAAGTGTGTAAGCAACTTATACGAGTAAGGGTTCGAAGAACACTCAGATTCTCTGGTTCAAATTCAGCCATGGCATAAATAAGGACCCAAGCCCAGGAAACTGAAGTGGTTTGTCCCAGTCACAACAAAAAACAAGAAAAAAAAATGTCAAGAGCCAGACAAAACCCAGGCTGTTGTCTCCTCTCCATTATGTCACTTCTTTGCACAAGCTGCTCCCCGTGGTAAAGTCCCGTCTTCTGTCACACTCTCTCCAGGCTCCCCAGTGAACTTAACTCATTCTTTTCCTCCATTCTTGCCAGGAACTAGGTCCTCAGCAGATCCTCCAACCCGGGCGCAGGCTTTTTTTTGGTCTGCCTCCATTATCTTGGAGAATCGTATTTCTTCCTTTGGAGAATTTACTCAAAGCAGCATGCACTCAACCTGAAATTACTGTAGGAAAGCCTTTTTTTTCGCCCTTCCTAAGATACAGATTCCCTGAGAGCAGAAACCATTATCTTGGTTAATATTCATTGCCTCCTGCCTAGCACGGGAAGCCTATCTCAATTTTTGTTGAATAGATCATCTGTTGAAACAGAGAACGGGTCTACAGTACAAATATTCCATCACAAGATTAACACAGATACAGTAAGTCAGCCAAGTGTTCCTGGATGTTAAGACAGCTCTTGTTTATTCATTCAGATAAGTTACTTTATAAGTAACACATAGCCAGTGCTGACAGTGAGACCCAGGCTTCAGGCTAGAGAAAGTCTGAAATGCCATTCTTTTAGCGGCTTCACAAGAAGTGTCAGGCCTCTGTCAAGAGAGCAAGACCAACTAGGAAGCCAGTGGGACGCTACAGGGCCTCTTCCCAGAAGTGGGTGGGTGGAAGTCTTCATGGGGCCCTGTGAACAGTCACTTCCTAGCACAGGTACAGGTTTTTAGAGCATTATTCGTATCTGATTGTGTGGTTTTCAAGATGGGTTTTAAAGCCACACATCTGCAAATTTCACTCCATTTAGAGAAAAGCCACCACTCACATCTGCGGCACAGATTCCAAAAAGAAATGCCAATGAGACGATGGGACACTGTAAAACATGGCAATTGTCTGTCAGCTCTAAAACTAGTTAGACACGGGAATCATTTCCCCTCTTCATTTCAAATTAAATACATACATGGATCACCTCAACTACCATCTCTTGCTGAACCCCATTCTGTTACAGACTCACCTGCCTTGATCCTCAACTCATGGTGAGAAATCCAACCTTCTTTAGGAGATCAAAAAAGAAGAAAGCATTTAAAAAAAAAAAAAAAGTCCTCCTTTGGACAAAAAGCTTTTGATTACACAATGTTCCGGTGCACATTCCCAGTGAGGTATTCATCACAAGCTCCCTTCTTGGAGCTTGAAGAGAATAGCACACCACTCACACTGGAGCATCTCCGGGATGGTGGAGCATCTCTGGGATGTTGGACTAAGGCCACAGTACGGTCAAAGAGTCTGGTTTTCCGACCTCATTTGTCGTAGAGTGGGTGGAACTGGGTTATAAACCAAAAGACCTCGTTATAAACCTAGTAAATCCTTCCCTGGCCCTCAGCTTCTTTAAGAGTAAATAAGGGTGCCATTCAAAGGGCCTTTGATCACTGTTGGCATTCTGTTTTTCTAACTTTAACACCATATAACCCACAGAGAGAAACTCAGAACTCATTTCCAGAATAGCAAAGAACGGATCTAGTGTCTTTAGAGGTCACTCTATTTTACCCCTGCCACAGGGACTTAAACCCTGCTTCACAGGGACTTCCAACACCTAAGGGGAATGGTGGGGGAGTCTGTGTCACCCTAAAACTCATACTGAAGCCCTAACTCACAGTACCTTAGAATGTGTTTCTATTTGAAGATAAGGACTTCAGAGAACATGACTAAAATAAACGTGAACCCGTTTGGTTGGGCTTTAGTACCATCTAGCAGCGTCCCTATAACAGGAAAATGATATACAACGTAACACTAGGTACACACAAAAGAAAGACCATGTGAAGACACGGTGTAAAGGAGGCTGTCTGTGAGCCAGGGACAGGCCTCAGGGGAAGCCAGCATCATCAATGATTTGAGTTAACACTTTTAGCCTCTAGAAATATGAGGAAATAAATTTGTGTCACTTCTATCACCTTGCCTATGTTTTATTATGACAGCCTTAACAAATAAATACAATACTTGAAAAAGGATTGCCTATTTAGATGAGAATATGTCACACTCATCTTGCCCAGGTCTCTCCTTTCTCTAATGGTTCTATTCTAAAGTCACTGTGTGATGTCCCCGAACTGTCTTACTTAGGGTCACTATTGCTATGACCTAAGCAACTCAGGGAGGAAAGGGTTATTTGGCTTATGATTCCTCATCATTGCTCATCACTGAAGGAATTCAGGACATGAACTCACAAGTGGGATCCTGGAGGCAGGAGCTGATGCAAAGGACATGGAGGGGTGATGCTTACTGGCTTGCTCCTCATGGCTGTCTCGGCCTGCTTTCTTATAGAGCCCAGGACCACCAGCCCACAAAGGACTGAACCATCCCCTACCAATCACTAATTAAGAAAATGCCCTACCAGCTTGCCTATAGCTTGCCCCATCTTATGGAGGCGTTTTCTCAATGGACATCCCTCCTCTCTGATGATTTAGCTTGTGTCAAGTTGACATAAAACTAGCCAGCACAGAAGGTGACAGTTCCTTAGCACCCAAGAATGGTAGCATTGAGCTCACCAGATATATAAAAGCCCGTAGCCGCCTAGACCTTTTCCCTTTAAGCAAATGCAGACCATATAACATAATACATTGACAGACTTGGTTGGAACAGACATCTTAATATCATACATCAAAGAGCACACTCAGTATAGTTACGATGCTTGCAGAACCAATTTTAAATTAGGGTGCCGGCCTTTCATTGGCAAATTGAAAGCACACTTCAAATGTGCCTTGTTTGTACCAAAAACTCTGCCAGCATTTGTTAACCAAAGCAGTCACAAGACTCCCTATGCCTTCCTCCAGCTGGTCAACAAGCTTCCTCCTGAGAGTGTTCTGCATAGCTACTTACTCCTTCAGGGTTCTTTTCTTTCCCAAAGGGACCTCTGAAGTCTGTACACATGGAAAGATGCTCATACATAAACATGCCTGTTTTTAAGAGTAACACCAGGCCATAGCCCCATTCGTAGCCTGTCTCCACTCTTGACTCCTGATCACATTCAATGCTGAGCCCCCTTGGATGAGGTCTTGGAGGTTGGGCTCAAAAGCAAGAATAGAACAGTTCACTGACCTCAAGTACCCCAGCCACAAAGAGCAAAAAGAGAGCTCCCAAAAGAGAACAATACTCCGAAGCAAACCTTGAGGATCAGACCTGAACTGCAGAAAAGGAGAGAATCTTATCTAAGTGACTCCCAGATCACTATTCTAAGAGTAAGTTTCCACTGCCTGTTTCTGCAGCTCAGGTGATCCTTTAGTTATTATCTAATTTGAGAAGCCTGCTGCACATTTTTCAGAGTTAAAGAAAACATCTGAGTGGTAGCAGGTATCTACAAATTCCAGTCCCTATCTATCATTGGCTCATTGCCTTGGACCATTACAGCAATCAGAAACCTGAGGCAATCTAAGATTCTCTTCAGCCATTCTTGTGGCAGCTACCTGCCTTTGCAGAGCACAAACCCCCCAACTAAGAGACCTGTTAACCATAAACATTTCTTATCTTTCAATTTCTCTAAACTGAAATTTTAGGAGATCAGGCTAGAGGGAGTAGGCATTTGGGGGACGGGGGAGGTCTCATGCCAGGGTTTCTCTTTGTAGCCCTGACTGTCCTGGAACTCACTCTGTGGACCAGGCTGGCCTCAAACTCAGAGATCCACCTGCTTCTGTCTCCTGAGTGCTGGGATTAAAGATGTGGCTACCACTGCCTGGCTTGAGGCATTTCTTTGCAGGGGGCCATGAGACTTACAGTTGTGACAGCTAGTGTTTAACAGGTTGACCCACCAGACACATGATTCCCTGTTAGGGGGCCCCATTTGGTAAAGCCGGGGGGTTATTGACTGTGAATGACCAGTTGTTTTCTGCCTGTAACTTTCTTGGAGGCCACTGCTATGCCTCCCTAGTAAGAACAGCTGTGGGGTTCTTTCCACAGCCCTTCGGTGGTGTGTTCTACACTTTTGGGGCACACGTTTAGCTGTGGATGGTCAGGAAGATGATTTATGTTTAAGCTGTATAATTCTGACGAACAGAAATACCAGAATATTCTTCTTTACACAGGCACAGGAAAGTAACAGTATTCTCAGTCTCAAAGACAGCTAATTTTAGACTTCAGAACAAATTCAAAACAGACTAAGCTGCCCCTGCAGAGAATACACAAAGACTAATTCCCAGGCGTTGTTTATTGCTAAATCAAGGCCAGGCTGTTTACAGTGAGATATAGCTCCTGCAGTAGTTCTCTTTCTGCACGTACCCTGATTGTTCAAGGTTCAGCCAACTGTTTACTGTCTGGGATTCTTCACTAACTCAGAGCTATGTGCACGGGTCAGTGTGACCTTCCTGGCCTAAGAGAAACCGTGTGACTTACCATGTGTTCTGAGAATGGGTTGGACCCTAAAAATGTTAACATATAATTAATTGTACAGAGTTTGGCTAAAGAGGAGAGTGAGCGATGTGAAGGAATGGTGTAAGAGCTGGGCAGAAGGCAAGAGTGAGTGTGGGAATGTGTGTAGGTGTGTGTGAGTGAGGGATGTAGCTGAATGGGCAGAGAGAAAATGTGACACATACTTGTCCCAAGTTGGGCAGAGAAGAAGTGTGAGAGTGAGGTGAGAGAGTGGATGAATGAGAGGATGAGTAAAGAGCGGATAAATGATGTAATAACGTGAAGGAATGGAGAGCTATAACTGCAAAAGAGCTATGTGGCTGTGTGGAGAATGTATGGGGAATGTAACAATGTGGAAAGTTATCTATGCGGAGACAGACATTTTCAGAGAAAGAGATTTTTCTAGATGAAGTAAAAGAGTAAATCACCATCAGAAAGTGTGAGTGTTTCCTTATTTTTCCCTGCAGACAGAAAAAAGTCTAGCCCCCAGATAGATAAGAATATTTCCTAAGCCCTCGACGCCTTCGTGGATTTTCTTGCATACCCTGGCGGTGCTGGAGGCTGGTCCCCCAAGCCACTGATATTTCTTCCTCATGCTTTCTCAGAAGACTACACTGGAGTCTCTGTCTGGAACTCTTGCCATCTGAAGGCCTGGCTGGAGAAGAGACATCCATTCACAGAGCTTTGAGCAAAGGGCTAAGTTCCCTACAGCTACAGCTGCTGCTGCTGCTGCTGCTGCTGCTGCTGCTGCTGCTGCTGCTGCTGCTGCTGCTGCTGCTGGCTAAAGTCTTAGTTCTTCTGTGTGATGCACTCACTAGCCTCAGGATGGCAGCTGTCTTCCCACAGAGGAAGCCATCCAAGAGCACCAAGGCGAAAGCCAGGGTCTGTTAGGATTGTCTTTCCCAAGTTGCATGCTGTCACTTTCAATTTTTCTGCTCGTTGCAAACAGGCCGGCAGGTCTCATCTAAATTGAAGAACGGGTTATCTTTGGAAAGCAGAGTCAGAATTTGCAAATATATATATTTAAGCCACGATAATGTTCAGCGTTTCTGCTACATTCAAAGAAGAAAGTAAAACAGCAATACACACACCACACACGAGCCCCCACACCTAATACAAACCACACATACTACACACAGACAGGCACACCCCACAGACCCCCCTCACACATGCCCCCCACCCAACACAAACCACAGACACACACACCCCACACACCTCCACACACACCTATCCACTCACCACCCCACCCACCCACAGTCTTGTGGAATGTAAGTAGCCACGGGAACAGGAGAGCCAGAACACGTGACTATCACATTCCTCTCGTGGAGTCAAGCTGAGAAGACCCAATTTGGTCGAGGCAGAAGCACACTCATGTGCTGAACAGCAATCGCGATTGAATTCCTAGTTTCTTTTACAGCACTGGGCTCCTGAACCACTATACTGTGCTCCTTTCTAAGGTGATAGAGCGGTGGGGGAGTAGGGCAGGCGGGACAAGGATTCCCAGTACCAAGGCAGGGAAGAGCCTCTGCAGTGCTGGACAGAGCTGACTGCTCCACACAGCTCTGGTTATCAGCATGCCTATTGTGAGAACACACCCCTCAGAGGGCGAAGAGGCCAGTGAAACAGGTGATTCCCTCCATTCCTTTGGCACATACCAGCTTCTGGATCAGTGCGCCTTCTGTCTGGATGCAAAACGGCGCTTCACCATAGGATACGGAAGTTCCACCCCCAGGACATGCATCTTTCTATCTCCCTTTTCCTGACCCTATTTCCTTTCTGGCAGATATATACCTTTGGTATTCCTGGCAAAGAGAATCAGATGGGGCTCTAAAATGGACCCGAACAACCGTCCAAAGCAACCACATCAACAACTCTTCCTGAGGACTCTGTTTCTCCCAGAATGTCTATTTATATTGAAAATGAGAATGTGACTAAAAACAAATATGGAAGTGTCTAGAAACATTTTGTATAGGCAGGTACAAAGATATCCAAGTATTATTCATATAGATACAGGAACAATACGAAAAAATTCTAGTGTTAGAATGCTAGCATGAGGAGGGAGCATTCCCAGACCAATGGAGAAAAGAATCTGCCTCTGAGGGGAACTGCTAAAGAAATTATCACTCTACATAGGAACCCTCCATCCCTTCCCAGGAGCAGGAAAGCATTTGAAAAGCCCATTCTGAATTCTTTATCACATCCCCTTCCCAGCTTCCCCGTTCTACTGTTCTGCACATGTGCGTATATGTACATGTACAAACACCTGCACTGACATGTGCACATGCACACACACAGTAAGAGCTTAAAAAACAAAAGCAAAAACCCCAATACTCCATAAACCTAGTCATGCAGGGAAACAGAGACGAAAAACATTCCTATTCTTGATAAATATCTTTTTAATGTTATCTTGAGCCGACGAGTTTTTTTAAAACTCCAAGAAGCGCTGCGAGAATAAGTATGAACGTCGTCCCCCCCCCCACCCCCCGTGTCCCGTCCTCCCCTCCCCCACCCCCACCCACCCCCCACCCCCCCCCCGCAGACACCAAAGTGGTGATGAGAAGGAAGTTGGAAAGTCACAGCATGGAGTTTTAGAGAGCCACCTGCGGTGACCCCTTTCTAAAGAGGAAAAAGGGAGACAGCCCGAAATTAGAAACACAGACTCATCCAACACTTCCAAAGCCAAACACAGGGGCCAGAAGAACTTTGTTCAAAAGGAAAAAGGAAATCAAAGCTCCTTTATTAAATTCAACCCGCAGAACTTTGTGCTTGGGTATAAAGCACGGGCTCTTTCTTCCCTCTGAGGCTAAGGCTCTATCTCTGGAACCATTTATTGGGGTAAATTTGGTTTACAGCCCAACACCAGCAAGCTGGACACCTATGGCCTGTTCAGACTGGTCAGACAAATGTTTCAGTGGAAAGTTTCTCATCGGGGGAGGAGACAGGTGAATCCCCACAGAAAGAGGAAAAAGCCGCTGAAACCCATGCACAGGTCGACCTCCTGAGCAGCCATGTCCAGTGCAACTCAAGTCAATCGGAGGCCTTGGAGAGGCAACCACTGAACAGATGAAGGTCCAGAACTGAACGGACAAAGGCCTTGGGTGGCTGGAACATCTTATAACATCTCCTGTCTCGGAGATTATTCATGTGAACACTGCACACCCGGATCTAGTCGTGACTGGCTGCCACAATGCTGATACTCTTAATCAGCAACAAAACTGACAGACAAAAAACACACGGTAGAATGTATTTATAAAAATAAAAATCAACACATTGCTCATATCCACAGAGAACACAGGTTTTAAATCAGAAAAGACCCAGGAATGACTTTCTGCTGTGCCACATAGTGGCTGTATGGCTGAGACAAACAGGTCCTCTAGACCTGGGTTGCTCCTCTGTTTAAACAGTCGGAACATCCACAGATTGGTATGGAGAAACAAATATGCACTAAACTGGGAGCCTTGACAGGTGGGAGCCACTGCTGATCTCCAAGTCAGACCCGGCTAGGTGGAAAACAGAACCAGGCACGCAACTGCCAAGGCAGGTGCTGCCGCTGGCCTCCAGCATGGCCCCAGGGACCTCCCTTTCTAGTACACAGGCTTCCACAGCCACAGCTACCCCCCTATGGAGATCGAAGCTGGTCACCGTAACCCGTTAGGAAGAATGGTTTATCTTCCAAGAGTATGTCACAAAGGGCACTGCCGCTTCCGTCTTGGGCTTCTGTGAGTCTGTTTCTTTCACGACCCACCCTGGATAAGCCTGCTGCTTTGCAACTCCATCATTACGACCAAGAGGTGGAACTGAGGTTGCCCAGAGCCTCCTGAGAGAGTTTAGGGCAAGTCCCTTGACATCCCCCACCCGCCCCCACTCCTGCCTCCCCAGCCAAGTCATCACAGCTACAGCCCCAGGAGTGATGTGAGCTGTAACCGGCGCCCTTAGCCAAGCCACTCCCAGGTCTCTGGCTCACGGAAACCACAGGAGTAGAGGGGTTTTGTTTTGTTTCAGTGTGGTAGAATAATCTGCAGACAGGGATAGTATTACGCTATGTGAAAAATTGCAAGGCTCAGTGAAGCAAGAAACACCAGAAGCCCGGGAGTGTGGTGGGGTCCTTATCCAAGACAGTGAGAGATGTGGAAGGAAGGATGGGTTTGCGTGTGGTGATGTGCTACAGACATGAACAACAAACTAGAGGTGAGGTGCCATTTTTATAGTTTGAGTGTAAAATGTCCCCCACAGGCTCACGTGTTGGAATACTTGTTCTCAAGTCAGCAATGCTGTTCTGGGAGGTTCTGAAACATTCTGAAGATGGCACAGAGCTGGGGAAGGCCGCCAGGGCCAGGTCTCTCCTAAGGACAGCATGGCCGCATTTCTGTTCCATTCTCTCAGCTCCCTGATCAGTCAAGTTAAGGAGCTGGTTGGTGCCTCACACCCCTGCTGCCCCAGGCTGACCTGTTCTATATCACTGGAAGCCCTTCCCTGCTACGATGACCTGCCAGGCCTTAAACCATGGACCAGGGGCTGGAGAGATGGCTCAGCGGTTAAGATCACGGACTGCTCTTCTGAAGGACCTGGGTTCAATTCCCTGCACCCACATGGCAGCTAACAACTGTCTGTAACTCCAAGATCTGACACCCTCACACAGACATACATGCAGGCAAAACATCAATGCACATAAAATAGAAAGGAAGGAAGGAAGGAAGGAAGGAAGGAAGGAAGGAAGGAAGGAAGGAAGGAAGCAAAGAGGGAGAGAGGGAGGGAGGGAGGGAGGGAGGGAGGGAGGGAGGGAGGGAGGGAGAGAGGGAGAGAGGGAGAGAGGGAGAGACAGACAGACAGACAGACAGGCACGAGCCAGGCGGTGGTGGCACACGCCTTTAATCCCAGCACTGGAGAGGCAGAGGCAGGCGGATCTCTCTGAGTTTGAGGCCAGCCTGGTCTACAGAGCAAGATCCAGGACAGACACCAAAACTACACACACAGAGAAACCCTGTCTCAAAAATAAAAAAAAAAAAAAGGAAGGAAGGAAAGGAAGCAAGCAAGCAAAAACCAGAATAAATCCTTCCTCCTAAAACTGTTTCTGATGGTGAGAAAAGGAACTAGTGCGGCCACAGGTCACACAGTGGAGGCCACAGAAAGGCCCCTGAGCAAGGAGAGGACTGGGTTGCCACCTCAGGTGACTGAGACTGCCCCTAGGGAACACATAGGTGCTGCCGGAACCAAACCAGAAGCAAATGCAAACGGAAAGCATATGTAAGCAGGAGAGAGGTGTCTGAAGTAAAGCCTGGCCAAGTGGAAGCATATGAATTCGCTGCGTACCATAGCCCCAGACCTGCACACCGAACATCAACCTTCCCACCTCCAGCTGCCTACAGAACTGGAGACCACAGAGCCCAGTAGCTCATTTAATCTGTGCATATTTAGTTACATGCCTAAGGATAATGTCACCCTGGGACATGTTTTTTACTGTCAAATCACCGCTATCATGTGTTCTGGTACCCAGCGCAGTGAGCTACAAAATTAACTCCATAAACATGGTGGACTTTATAGACAGAAAACTATAGCAAATAGGTAAACTCTGTTCCTTCTTAAATCGCCCCAACCACAAGAACTGAGACCAAACCGCACTGTTATCTTTAATAAAATAAAATCAAGTAACGATAATAATAAAAGACATTATGCTGCGGAACGCAGAGAAATTCAGAACACTGTCCTGAACAACAGTCCAGTGTGGAGGAGGAAAACACTGAGGAATGATATTAGCAATAACACTCTCATTCCATAGTCCCATATGACAGGGAAAAGCCAGCAAAAAGCCAATGCAAAGTCCAAAGCCATTTGGGCCCTGGAACCTTTGGGGTTCTTTGGCAAATACTCACTGTCCAGGTATTCAGAGGCTGTGGGAGCTGCTGTTCACGTTTAGTTCAATGAAGGCCATTCTGTGAAATTTGGACAGGACAGCCGACAAGAGGGCCCTCCCCTGGGCACCCGGTCTCTGCCTGACAGAGGCCTTCAGGTACTGGAAGGAGCAATATGCCGCCAGGGTAAAGGAGCACATGTGGCCATTCCTTCCTATATACAGAAGGGCAGTGCCCATCTGGTCTAACGTGCACTACTCCTTTTAGAGTTAGGGAAACTGAGGCTGGAAAGGTTGAAGCTGCTCACATAAGTCACAAAGCCAAGAGATTCAAACAAGACCAGTGTTGGGCTGAGTGAAAGACTAGCATGACGCAGTCCCGGGCAAGCAGAGGCTCGGTCAACCCATTGGAGGCTCTTAAAGGAATCTATCTGTTAGAACTGTTTAAGGCTCTACCCAACACACTAGGGAAAGAAAGCTCCTCACCGCTGCTGACATGTCCTGTGAGGAGGCTGATCAGCCTTCCAGTGACAGCAAACTGCCGAGAACTACCTTCACAGTTGGGGATGGAGCCTCAAACCTGTAATCCCAGTACTTATAGGGTAGAAGCAAGAGGATCCACAGTTTGATGTCACCTTTATAAACTGAATGCAAGGGCCGCTTAGGCTAGATGAGACCCTGTCTCAAGAAACACAACACAAGCAGACACAGAGAGACAGACAGATACATGAGCACACGCGCGCTCGCTCGCACACACACACACACACACACACACACACAGAATTAGTTTCTTTCCATTTTTTTCCTCCTGCTATAACCAGACAGAGGATTTGACACAGATCTGCCATTATCATCTTTTTGATCCACAGAACAAAGAATCCTTCTAGATTCCCAAGCAATGTGAGAAGGAACATTTGCTGATAAAATCTGAATGTGACAAACTCACAGAAATACAAACATTTCTATTTGGGAAGCAGTGAAGTCTACCAGAGGAAGCGTACACATGTACATACAAACAAGAAAGCTAGGTCAGATTCTCTCATGCTAGAGGTTGCGATAGAAACCCTGGATTCACCTCCTGGCTTTGCCAGTTACCAGCTACGCGCCTAGACACCATTTCACCTTACTGAGCCTTGGTTTCCACAACTCTCAAACAGAAATGACCATTTCTTTACTTATCTGCAAGAGAGAAGAACCTCCAGCCCGGGATGCAGGCTTGGAAGCAGCCATGGCCACCCTCCATGCACCAGGAACTTCCTGAACCCCACAAGTGTTATATACTGAGTCCGCCGGGACCAACATGGGTCCCAGCCCCCTACCCTCCCAGCTCTGGTACCCATTCTTCCCCTGCCACACCATTTTACCTGCTGATTATGAAATATGCTATTACTGCCCCGGTTTTGATTTCTGCTCAACTTTATCCTTGCTAGTTCCTCCTTGCCCAGAAAGCTACCCCGAAAGAGCCAACCCTAAGGGACATGGCCAGATCCTCTCACTGACTTTGTCCCTGCCTCTATGATGGGGCCTCACATAGCACCCATCAAATTTATTCTTACCTTCCAAGTTTCTGGAGATCTGAAGAGAATGCTCTTGGTTTCTGTTGTCCCAAACCTTAGTTGGAGAGCCTGTGATTTATTCTTCTTAGCTCACCACCCTGCTTTGGTAGGGTGGCTCTCCCCACCGTGGCTGTTTCCGGTGCTGAGTGCTCTCCCCTGAGTCCTACCCCAGGCTCCCAGTGCCTCCTCCAATGCAGTCTCTAGAGTCACTACCACAGGTTGATGAGTCGATCAGCAGATACATCTCATGGTGCCAAAGTTCAGAGGGCACAGTGCATCATCTGCACTCTTTTTGGTTTTTCGAGACAGGGTTTCTCCGTGTAGTTTTGGTGCCTGTCCTGGATCTTGTTCTGCAGACCAGGCTGGCCTCGAACTCACAGAGATCCGCCTGCCTCTGCCTCCCGAGTGCTGGGACTAAAGGTGTGTGCCACCACCGCCCGGCTATCATCTGCACTTTTATCTACAAGCACAGCTGCCCACAGAGCCAGTGAGAACCCCCTAGAGAGCAGGTGGGTGCACAAGACACTTCTGTGACCCAGTACCCAGATTCAATGGGCAGGGAATCCAGTGGGAGATGAAATGCCATGGTATACCCTGCCAGCGAGTGACTTCTCTCCATGGGCCCTCAAGCTCATGCCAGACTCCTCCTTCACAGACAGCCATGTTTTATCCAAGAAAAGGAAACTGGAAACAACACAGTAGCCCTTTGATGTGAAGGCAACAGTCCCTGTCCAGACTCGCGATCTCCCAGCCAGGGTTGGCAGCCTCCAAAGGAGGCCAAAGAACAAAGCTCAGCCCCTCCTCACTGCCAATTGGAACGTGTACAGCTGGTGATTAGTGGCCTCTTAAACGACACTGATCCTCTACCCATGACAGATCACTAAGTGAATTTGAGTCAAATGTAAAAGAAACATGTCTGTTTCCTTGGGAAACTCAGAAGTCTCATACTAAGTGATGGAAGGAAAAAAAAAACTAATAAAGAGTAAAGAGAGGATTATCAGGTGACTAGCACATGTTCTTCTCATGAATAATCTGCTAAGTATGATTTTTTTTCTCTGAGTAATTAAGAGTTGGAGTAAAGCAACTTAAACCACCCCCATCAGTTACACTCAGGAGAACAATGTGCATCCCAAACCCAGACAACTGCCTCAACATCCTGAGGCTCTCACACTAGAGTTTTTTTACAGGAGAAGGCTTGTGACCATGCACCACTATCACCACATCAGACCATGTCTCCTTGCCAACCAGTACCCCTGCCTAAGCCTCACCATGAACCCCTGTCCCCAGACAGAGGACTGCAGGTGAGGAACCCCCTTGCCAATGCCTCTTAGATCCTACATGTGCCTCACCTGTTAATGACCCCCATGACCTTTTAGCATGATGCCCTTTGCCTTCCCACACAGCACTCTTGAAGGGACTCCAAGGAAGGACAGACAGCAGAGACAGAAACGCCAAGTATCACCCTGGCCCCTCGTCCATACCAGCGGCTAAGAACGAGCAGCAGTCTATGAGAGCCCACAGGCATTTTGCTCTCTAGAACAATGCTTCCACTCAAATCATCCTAACATTCTGATTGGATGATCAACCCTTTAACCTGTCGGCTTTACACGCTATCATACTTGCCATATAATTCTGTGATTTATGAATGTCATAAAACTCACATAGCATCTCTTACAAATTCACATAAGCCTTCCTCCTATGCATGCATCATATATATGTAGATAACAGTAGTAACAAAGAAGTAGTAATAACACAAAACAGTATTTACTGAGTACTTGCGAAGCTTAAGGCATTTTGTATATATTATTTCAACAAACTTTCATAAAAAAATTATCTGATATAGGCGAGTAATTTTAGTGTTTAATTTGTTTTTATATCTACATGCCTGGTCTATTCCTCCCCTTTCTTCTTTGTCCAAACTACAGATCACAATGCACAAATTCCCATCATGGGGCTACCACTACAATCCCTACGCCAAATTCACAGCATCGCGTCTCCTGGAAGTGGGGGGGTTTGGGGCAACTGTATTTTCTACTAGGAACGTACTAATATTGTCCTAAATAAGAGAGTCGTGTGGTTTCATTTAGGACTAAGCCATGTTTACAGCATGGAGTGTTCAGAGCCAAAAGCACAGGCATACACATTAGTACCCCAGAGCACATAAAGCCAGGGGCCACCTTCCCTTCCAGCTCCTCACATCATAAACTCTGAGTCTGTGGGCTTTCTTAGGATTTCCCACCATTTTTCTCTTCTATCTGTTCCAAGCCAAAGGTAAGCATACTGATTCCCACAAACACATCACTAAGATCAGTGCGCATGGGCACTGACTTGTGCAAATACTTCACTAACACCAGTGTGCATGGGCACACCGACTCCTACACTTTACTAACACCAGTGTGCACGGGCACATTGACTCCTGTGAACACTTCAACAACACCAGTGTGCATGGGCACACCGACTGACTCCTGGGAACATTCCATGAATATCAATTAATTTAAGATCTTTCATCAATAATTATTCTAAGGATCGCCTGACTGACCCCAGTTGGGCAAAATTTACTACCACACTGGAGCAGAAGATGATCTGCAAACACCCCAGAAGCAGCCACTTCTTGAAACTTCCTGGTCTGAATCAAGGGAGCTGGAAAGGACCTACACCCTCGTTAGTCCCCACGTAATCACATGAACATCTATCAAAGTAAGATCTTTTCTCAGAGATCAGCACCACTTTGCTGAGCATATGTTGAAAATCAATTCACAGGCAGGTAAAGACACAGGTTCTCCAAAGAATTACCCCGGCACCCAGAACTCTAGGTGTGCCAATATCAGAGATATGTCACGCTCTGATATTGCTGTCAAACACCAGATGTGCCATGCTCGGATATTGATGTCAAACAAGTATCATCGTGCTCCTCCTTAAAGTCAACAGGACACAGAAGGCATGTGGGATGGATGAGGCTGGAGCTGGGTTCACATCTGGTCCCACCACTAGTACCAGGCATAGTCTTGGAAATGCTGTAACTCAAAGGATCATTTCCCACCACTATATTTAAAAAAAAAAAGGATTAAAATCAACTTCCCCCCCCCCCTCTCTCTCTCTCTCTCTCTCTGTCACAGCCCCTCCCCACACACACACATGAGTTTTACATAAGCTGTTCTGTAGCAGCAATGTCTTCAATGCACACACAGTTACAGTAACAAAACACCATTCACCACAACATCCATAGTGGATGACGTCCTTGCAGGATCAACAATTATCCCCAATTCAATACAGCTGCCCAGACTCTTCAAAACCATAGCAACCCTCGAACCTGGCTGACAACTTACTTTAAACTGCACATAACACCCTAAAGCTGTTTGTGCCGTGCTTTTCCCTGGAGAACCGGAGGTGAAATGACTTCTGGGAAACTATCTGAAAAATGTAAACAGCTGCATCCATCTTCTAGGAGGTTTAAAAACTCCAGTCAATAAGGACAGGTAAAATTAATACCCAAAAGAAAATTCAAATAAAAACTCAATTGAAGCTTAACTTGGAAATACTGCACATTCAAAAATAAAACATAATCGACCAAAATATGTTCATGTCTACAGCTGCAGCATTAACGCCGGTGGCAAGAGTGTTTACTTTCATCAGCCAAGAAGTAAGTGCTCTTCCATCTGGTCACATACCCAGCATTACACACATATTTTGAAGTTATTCAAATATTTCATTTGTGAAAACAGAGAGGTTATCCCATGTCGGCAAGTTTGGAAGCAGCGGAGTGTTAAATAATGCTACAGAGCTCCTGCTTAACCCGTGAAAGTGACACTTATTTTTTTCCCTTCCAGCCTGCCAGTTAAATGCCTGCTCCTCCTCCGAGTCTTAATGCATTCACACACTTCTCCAAACCCATGTGCTGACATTTTGTGAAAACACTATCTTACGAGTCCCTAATGGGGAGGGGAGCAGGATGCACAGCCGCTCATGTTCAATGCAGGACACACAGAGAAATCAACCCTCCCTCACCCACCAGCTCTCCCTGATGTCTCCTTGACAAGGTGTGAGAGGGTGCAATGCTTCCTGCTCGGGAAGAAAAACATCAACGTCTCACCCACCGCTGCACCCTGCATGCCATCATTGCAATCTGCCTGGCAAGACCAACCCACTGGTCTAACAGCAGCGGAACTGTTATGAGGGAAACCAACCAGGCCTGTTCCACAGGAGGAGTCATCCCCCGCCCCCACCTGTTACTACTGTAAGCCTGGTCAAAAAGACCATGGCTGAGAAGAGCCTAGGTCCTAGGGGTGTGGAAAACCAACTGTTGCCGTCCTGTTCAACGCCCATGCTGTGAAACTGCCTACTAAACATTTACGTTTATACCCACAGGTTTGCGTTGCTCTCAATTCGGGTCCGAGAGGCTTCCTTTTACATTGGGGTGCAGTTACTGCAGAGGCTGATGTCTGTTCAAAGAGGCAAGTATAAGTGACTATGCGTGCTAGCTGGGGACAGGCCATCTGTATTTAACCTCTCCCCAGTCAAGGCTGGGTAACATCACTAACATCAGAGAGAGTGGACGGAGAGAATACATGTTGGTAGATCGGGAGGAGAGCTACAAAATGCTGACTTCTGGATATGCCCTGGCTATTGTACACATGGACTCTCTCGGCTGGTGGTTACCTGTGCAAGATGAAGCCTGTCACAACTCCAGTGGAAATGGGGGAGGGGCCCCCAAGGCCCCACCCCTGGCAGGGGAGCTACTATCAATGGGATGGTTGATGAGAGAAGGAGAACCTTTCTCGTCTGGGGACATGGTTGTTGGTAGGTTGTCCATGCCTCAGTGGATGGTTCCAAACCGGTATACATATGAGCAGCAGTAATCAGGCTCTGGGGGTGATTTATAAGAAAAACCACAAACAGGACATGAACTTGGGGCGATCATAGAGTAGGAAGCACTAAAAGCATTGGAGGGAGGTAATGGTGGGGAGATATGATCATACATTGCATAAATGTATGAAATTTTCAAAGAATAAAAACTTACTTTGAGTTTCAACCACGCTATAGTCTCCTTAATGTGTCATAATGTGTGTTGCATTACCCTTTTTTAAAATCACAATATGTTTATTGCTTATTTTTCCCTCTCCTAGCATAACTAAGATCCAAGACAACAAAAGCTCTGCCTCTGTGTCATTCCAAGGTGTTTAAAATAATTCCTGGCACGGGGCTGGAGAGAGCTCAGTCGGTGGGGGAAGTGCTTGTGCTGCATATCCAAGGAGCTGGGTTCAATCGCCAGAATCCACATAAAAGCCAGGCAGTGTGACACACACCTCTAATTCCAGCCTTGGGGAAGAGGATTGCCAACCTGTCATTTTAGCCTACTCCGTGAGATAAGGCCAGTGAGAGACCCTGTCTAGAGAAACAAAGTAACCAAGAAACAACAACCACTAATAAACAAGCAGGCCGGACCTCAGGCCTCTGTGAGAAATGATAGCCAAAGCTGTCCTCTGTTCTTCACATACATGTGTACACATATATCGACACACATACACACACAAAGCAATAAAAATTCCTACCACAAAGCAGGCCTTTAAATGTTTGTTGAATGAGTAACTGAACTGGGACAAACAGAACTATTACATCACAGAATAATCTCCTGGACTCCGATAAAAACAGACTAGGTGTGGAGATAACCATCTTCTAGAGGCAGACATTACGCTCTATGAAAGTGCTGTGATGTCCCCCAGGTAGTTAAACAGAACAACAGAAATAGAAGTAGACATGGACAGGATGTATTACAACGCAGACCGCAAGGCATTCCTTCTGTGGACTCCCCGAATTGAGATACAAAGCTCTCCAACACGGCACCCACCAACCACATGGCTCAGTCACTCATGGTGTAGCATGTATATGATGAGCTGGGCGCTTTCTATGATGGGTGTGGAACTCTGCTGGATTCCAGAGAACAGAGCTGCCTGCTCTCAAGTCTCTTCTTGCCTCATCCCACCCAGGTACACGTCTGGAAACCTTTGGCCTCGGGCACAGCCCTTCCCAGTGTTGAGTCAGCTACGTATGCAACCCCGCTGAGCAGTGGGAGCCCCACCCAGCTCAACACTACTCCTGTAGCCCTATATCGACGGCTGTATACAGCAATCCAAGGGTGATTAGAATGATTCAAGTACAACAGAGTACAATACCAAGGTATCTCAACCATAGGTAAAAGCTAAGGAACCCCACAGTGGTTTACTTGGGACCACCATAACTTGGATGGTGTAAGGTTTTGGTCCTTATTTACGTCCTTAATTACGTCATCAGCCTTTGCCGGCTTCCCAGCCTAAAAAGGGGGTGGGAACTCTGTGGGCTCTCTCTGTCCCCTCTCCTTTGCACTCCTTCCCCCCGTCGGTCCCCCCTCTCTCCCTCTTCCCCCCCTTGTCTCTCTCTCTCTCTCTCTCTCTCTCTCTCTCTCTCTCTCTCTCTCTCTCTCTCTCTTTCTCCCCTCCCCCCAATAAAGCTCTAAAAAGGTAACCATGGCTATGATTCTTTCAATCAGCACGCTCCTCCGCGGGCATGGCCGCCGCGGGTGGTGACCAGCCACGAGGGGCAGCTCGGCGGCATAACCAACAGATGGTCCTGGTGAGGAGTCATATTAAAATATCTTGCCCACTCTGGCTGGCGGGGTCACGGTGGTAAAGAGCACAGTCTAGAGTTAAACCAAGCTTGTCAATCCACTGTTAGCTGTATAACCTATGTACACTTTCTCCCTTACCCCAAAAGGGTGATAATGATTGCATCTACAAAGCAGGGTACTGATGAAAACCAATGAACTTCAGGTAAACCTCATGGGACTATGAACACAGAGGACACCCCAAACACTGCTCCTGCAAGGAAACTGTGGTCTGTTACCAGATGAACCTGGAAGACTAGGCAGAGTGAATGAAGGCAGGCTCACAGAAGGCTGTGAATGGCATGAGTCATGAGTCTACCAGACAAGATGTTCAGAATAGACAGATTCTGTCTCAGGCGACTAGAAACTGCCAGTTGTTGTTGCCAAAGATTGCTGCAGGAGGAGGGGGAGGGAAGTGGGAGGGGATGCTAATAAGAACGGAGTAGTCACAGCAGTCAACAGACACTTATGTAGATACGCTAAAACTACTGTTTGAAGCTTTAAACAAAGAAAGCAATGTTTTCAAAGGTAGTATAGGTAGTATTCTCCTAGGAGCTACAGGAGGGCAGCACTCAAATCTTCTCCCAGTAGGCCCTGAAGTGTCAAACAAAGCAAGACAAACTAAATGTCAAATAAATCAAGCATCCAACGAAGAGATGTGGAGCCAAAGTTTTCTAGGAAATATCAACAGACTTGAACTACGGAGCAGCTCAGAGGAATGAATGGATGGCCAGCCTGGGCAAAGTTTTATCCCCCGGGGAATTTGGAGTAGCGCCAGCCCACACTGATTCACTGTGGCTGAGGGCAGAGGCAGGTTCTGCCAACAGTGGGAAATGATCAAAACAGAACAAGGTCAAGCTAGTTCAGGGAGAGAAGAGCGGAGGAAGGGAAAACCCTCTCCTGTCTGCCTCTCCCCAAGCTCACAGTCAGGGACAGCAGCGGCTCACAGGGCGTCAGTTCCATGCAATCAACATCCCAGCTATGAATCTGAATGAACGGGGAAGGGGGGCTGTGCGGAGAGAGCCATCAGAATCAAATAGGCTCTTATTTCAAAGCAACAGTTTCTTTGCTTGGGTTGCCAGTAAAGAATTCTTAAATACACCCCAGTGCTTGGCTGCGCCATCCTTAAAAACCCCACCTATATACCTGTTCTCTGGGTCATTTTCTCAGCTGAAAATTTTAATGGGGAAATAAAACAGAGGAGGGAGAAACGAGGTAGAGTTTTCAAATAAGGAAAGCAAGTCTCTTTTGCTAGTAACGAGGGAACATTAGATTGTTCCTGCCCACATTTTCTAGACTCTGTAAGCTATCAACACAGAAAATGTAAACCAATGAGAGCAAAGTAAAAGCCAATGCCCACTTGTCAGTAAAGGTGACATAATTGGGGGGCACAGGAGGAGTAAGAAAGCTCACAGAAAAATCCTGAAATTGTGCCTAGACTTTCCAGCAGGAGCCCCCGCAGACCACTATACAACATTTCCAGTCATTTTCCTTACAGTGCCCATGGCCCCGGGTCTGCAAAGGTCTCGATGCCTCTGGGAACTGCTCTGGGTTTGCCTGCTCTAACTTCATGACTACCTGAAAGTACAAACGCTTAAAAGTACTCCCCCGACGCCTCCAGTGCTGGAGCTGGGGGGTAGGGGACAAGCGCTCCAGATATCTCTGATTTCTTTTGACTACTGTTCTTTCCCATTATCACCGGCCTGAGCACAGTCCTCTTCTCTTTCCCCTGAGGCCACTGGCATCGCCTTTGACTTGGTTTATCTACGGTATTATTATTATTATTTTTATTATTTATCTACGGTGTACTTATTCTGGTCTCTCTTCAACCCAGGCTCAGCACTGTGAATAGGCAAATAATGAACAGAGCCTAACCTCTTTAGCCCGGCCTTCAAGATCTCCACATCCACCGACTCACTTCCGGGCACTCCACACTCTCTGTACATCCCACACACCCAGCAGCATTCCGTTCTTACGATGGCTGTTAGAACCCTGGGCACTCCCGTAACAAGCACTTTTCTACCCTAAGGTAGCGTTCAATACGATGTGACTTCAATCATCGGACACGTCAGAGACTCACAGCAGACATAACCACATCTTGTCTGCCAGGCCTTCCCCAATGCCTATGATGGGTCAAAATAGCCATGACCGCAGTATTAGAGATACCCCGAGTGCCCCTCAATAAACGCACAAAATAGTGCAATGAGTCAATGATCCTAACACACATTTATGAGTTATTACTTTTTAATCCTCAAGATGAACTTTTAAAAATGAGCATCTTCCTTTTATAATAAGGAAACTAACATTCACACTCCTGTCTCAGAGTAAAAAAAAAAAAAAAAAAAAAAAAAAAGGCGGGGGGTGGGATGGGGGGTGGGGTGGGGCGGAGGGTGGCAGGGGAGACACCAGGATTAAAACTTAGATCTGTGGACTCTGGAACACACTCTTCAATATTAAAGTCTTCCCACTTCTCCCCCACTCCAGCTCTATCGTGCCATTTAAAAGCCAGAAAATAATGTGGCGGAGAAGTTGTAAAGCAAGGCAAAGACCCAGAGATACGTCCTGTTCCCAGATATGCGAGCAAGTCGGTCAGGAGGCGTGTGTAACCTGAGGTGGGACAGCACCACTCCTGACATCCATCTCCACCGCTGCACACAGATCGGCGACCCCTGGACCCACGGTCTGCACACACACACGCACACAACCTTCAGTGGATCCTTTCATCCTTCCTAGGCCTCACACCGGACTGCTAAGAGAGAAACCTGGAATCGGGAGAATCAGCTGAGGACAGCCACGAGCACACAGGCACTTACTGTCACTGCCTTACCTGGCGGAGGTCTGCTGGGTGTTTACCTTTTCTGATAATCATCCCTCTACTCAGATGTAAGCGTGAGAACTGGTTCAAAGTGAGAAATAGTAAGCTGGGTGTGGTAGGGTGGTGGGGTGTTGGAACACAGACCAAGAATGGAGATGTGTGAGAATTCTGAGTGCTTGTGAAAAAAAACTCCAACAAAGTAAGACAAGAGTCTTGTGACCTCAGTTTCTTCAAAACAGAATTTTTTCTGGGGTTGTGTTTCCGTGCCCCTCCAGGTGTAGCGGACAGGAGTGAGTTGACTTCAAGCTGTTGCTACTCATGTGCCTCTATGGAAAAACATGGTTTTTCCACATGTGGCTGGTCCTTGTGACTGAACACCTTCCTCATGTGACTCTTCTTAACCCTCAGAGTATAAATTGCCTGATCTTCTGAATAAAGTTGGCTATTGCGTGAGACTTCAGTTCGCCTCATTTTTAGGCACCGCTCTCCCAGGTACATACTGCCAACTACAGCGATAAACAGTGGCGCACAACTGGAATCCCAGGGCTCGAGACTGAGGTGGGGAGATGGCAAGTTCAAGGCCAGTCGCTACATAGAAATGGGGGTGGGGTGGGCTGGTTATTATTACCATTGTAGCACATACCCCTGTCATAACGATGATAACAGATCATATACTGTAAACAGACAAGAAAATGAAGTGCGAGAATTGATTTCTTTGCAGCCGCCATGACTTAAGGGAAGAAGCGGGAAAAGCAAAGGGCAGCCTGAATGACTGGATCAGGAAAGCTAACTGATGCCCTAAATGTCTAATCAAAAGGAGTCGCCTTTGCAATATAAACTGAAAGGCCTGCTCAAAGAGAAGCAATTTAAGGTCCAAATGGAACAGCCTCAGCAATCTCTGGGAGAAGAGAGACTTTGAAATGATGTCATGTGGGAACAAAGAACAAAGCATTTTTATCTGAGTCCCAGACAATTAGATGAACCTGCCAATTCTATGGGCAAGATGGGCTTTCCAGGGCCACCATCAAGTTGGGGAACATTCAGACAGTCAGACAGAACTCATTAGGTGCCAGAGGAGAAGTCGCTACAGATTTCGGAACAGGTGTCTCCAACCCAAGCCAAGAGGAGCCCATGGCTGCTCAGAGCTGCTGAAGACCCAAAGGGAAAACACTCCAACCCAAGCCAAGAGGAGCCCATGGCTGCTCAGAGCTGCTGAAGACCCAAAGGAAAAACACTCTTTAATTAACCCTTCCAGTGTGGGCCTTCTGCCTAGCTTCTGGCCTTGGTTCCGCCCGCAGGCATCACCTGAGTACAGGTGCATAACCTACGGCATTAATAAAAGACCACAGAGGAGGAAAATCCTCTTGCTGCTGGTCAGGAAGATCGATGACCAATCCTGACTTCTCTCATCCCAACGCAGAAATTCCTCTTCATCTGTCACTCAACCAGGAAGGCAGGGGGTGGGGGAGGTGGGTAGGATGGGGGTGCGAGGAGGATGACCTGGGACCGGGATATCCTATGGGGAATTCGGTTCTTCCAGCAACAGATCTTAGCAAAATCTTACAAAGTAAGGTTTGTAAAGCTGTAAAATCATATAAAACATAGGGCCGATATGTTCTAAGGCAGAGGCCAGAGAAAGCACAAGGAAAGGTGTTATGGGATAATCTTTCTGAACACTGTGAAGCTATGTCTTTGCCAAGACACCTTCTGATTGGTTTAATAAAGAGCTGACTGGCCAGTAGCCAGGCAGGAGGTATAGATGGGACAGACAGCGAGATACAGGGCACTGGGAGGAGGAAGGGAGGAGTCTCAGGAGCCCTGGGAGATGGAGGGGAGGGGAGCAAGATGAACGTGCTGTGTTGAAAGAAGGTACCACCACATGGCAGAGGGTAGATAAGAAATATGCGTTAGTTTAAAATGTAAGAGTTAGCTAGTAACCAGCCTGAGCTATTGGCCAAGCATTTATAAATAATGAGTCTCTGAATGGTTATTTGGGAGCAGCTTCCAGGACAGAAAGAAACTCTGTCTACAGAAAGCAGGTAAAGGAGAAGAGCCTCTTCCTGCACTTCAGGACACCAAAGCCAGCCCCAGGGCACCAGCACCATGCAAATGTCCTTCCCCTCATAACTGTTCTCCAGGTTACAGTCTCCTACCTTAAAGGTACCAAATCAAACTGGGTATTATAAGTCCTGTCTCAGTCCTGGGGGTGTGTGAAGATGAACACCACGTACACACAAAGCCCTCACAAATCACACCACGCCTGCGGCATCCTGAGCGCCTCCCAAACTCAGAATTCAGTCTCCCCAGGATTTCCACCACCTAACACACAACCTACCTTGCTTTCTAGGCACCAAGACAAATGCTGGAGGGAGAGGAAAGGACGTAGTTAGGAGTCAATTAGCCCTAAACAGTCCTCCACTGTAACTTATAAAGGCAACAAGGAGGTTCCCAGGCTTGTCCTGCTGCTGCTGACAATCGGCTTGGAGATTTTTCTCCAGGGATGTTGAGTGCAGAAAATACACCTGTATTTTCTATTTATAGTGTACAGAGCCCGAGTCCACACAGAGGAACAATCTGTGAGCTAGAACCATCAGAGCAGACTTCCTAGCTGAGGTGGAGACATTAGAATACACATGCAGGGGTCACAGCAGGGACAGCCTTTTGGAGTCCTTCATAAAACCCCTCATTTAAGGTCAAGTTAAACATAAGGAGGGTGCTCTGAGGGCCCATAATCTCCACAGACAAAGCATGTCAGCAGACCCCAGCACCTTCATCCCGAAGAACACGGTCCCAGAGGGATCCTGGATCCATCCTTGAGCAACACTATCCAGTTGAGAATAAATCCAGTTTCTCCACACCGGGAACAGCAGTAAAACAAACCTGGACGACAAAATTCACTCCCCAAATACAAATTAAACACCGAGAAAAACCACAAGCCAGCCCCCTCCGGGGCCTGCCTGATTAAAGTTACAACACGTTCCCTGCTGTACCATCTGACATTCTGCATGTACATACACACACACACACACACACACACACACACACACACACACACACACACACACGTCTTCCCCCAGCAGAGTGTGAGGACCACAGGCAGAGATCCCTGGCCAAAACACAGAGCTCCATGCACATCAGGACCTGGAGGAAAAAGGTTGGTGAAAAGAATGAATAAAAGGGGAAACCAGAGAAAGTTTCCAGAAAACATTTGTCCTTAAATGATGGATGGCATTCAAGAAAAAGATACAGATGAGAGGTGGGGCCTAAATGAGACATCAGAGAGGGAGGGGAGAATGTGGGAAAAAAATTTAGGGGCTAGAAAACACTAGTGAAGGACGGCTTGCAATAAAGACGTTTAAATGAGACTAACGCAGAAAATGCAGGATGGAGCCTGAAACTTCTGCAGACTCTGGGGACCCTGGAATGCATAAGTGGGGGTGAAGGACCATCACAGATTCTGGAGAACCAATCTGGGGATCCCCTAATCTACATAAGCCCTGATAGAGAGCGATTCTGCTAGAGGTTGGGGTGATTCCTGGAAGCCAGTGAATGGAGCTGTTCCTCCCACAGCACAGGGGTTCTCAGAGTCAACCCCACCACCTCTCTTGGCTCTCTTGGCTCTGCCTTGACATGCTCTGAAAGGGCAGCAGGGACTCCCCAGCACAGCAAACCAGTATTTTCCACCTCAGGTTCAGACATGCCTAAGGACAGAAACTCACCCTGATGAAGAAGGCTTTCCTTTTTCTTAAAGTCATTTTATTTAATTTTTTTTTTAATATTGCAAAGAGTGATCTAGGAAACAAATATATTTCAAAAAAAAGAAAAAGAAAAGCCATTACTATACATAACAAATAAAGGCCCAAGGTTACTGACTGTGGTAATTTAGGAACTCTGGCACGGGGTGCCTCTCCAGTTCACAGAAATTGAGAGAAAACGTAGTCCACATGGCATGTGAAATGCAGATAGCATGATTTCAGCATGCAGGCAGTTGCTGACTGCACTGCGAGGCCTTGTATGGTGCCAACCTGCCCAGGAGTCATCTCAGGAAGCACCACCCAGCAGAAGTGGGGGGACAGGACCAAGTTTGGGGAGAAAGGAAAGGATGGGGCCATCTATCCACTCACGTCCCTCTGTTGGGAAGGCAGCGGAGTCTCCCAGGCAACCCAGACACGTCTGAAATAAATCCACAGACATGACAGAGGGACTCAATCAATATTCTAGTGAGAAAGACTGAAAATGCCAGTTCCACTTCTTTCTCTTCCTTTATTCGGTTAACAAAAGCAGACTGGTAAATAAATGGCGGACGCTAATGATTTCTAAAGGGCTAAATGGTTCAGAGAAAAGACCATTGGGGCAGACGCCAAAAGGCAGATTGTAGTTCCTACTCTGGGTGGGCATACAAACGACTGTGAGCGACTCATCAGACCTCCTTCAGCTTCCCCTCTGTAATGGACCTTGCAGACACCACACGGACATTCCACTTCAGGGCTCTACCTCCATGCACCTGTTAACCACATTTTGCAAAATGATTTGTTGCAAGTCAGTAAGCAGGCCAGAAGTTCCTGAGCTTGGAGGAAACCATACTCCAGGTGAACTGGAACTGGAAATCCCGTGAGGAGGCGCGAAGTGGCATCTTCAGAAACACGTGGTTCTCTCCCCTCCCCCTCCAAGGAATAAGATTGTTATTTCATACTCATGCTAACTGGAGTGATGGAAACAGCAGGGAGGCTTAAGCCTAAAAGTGTAGAGAGCTCGTGAAATCCTAAGTGAATATGCATTGTTTGATATTAGCTGGCCATGTCAAAGACGGAGGCCCCAAGTCCATGGGAAACTGGTAAAGCGCCCCCCATCTGGACCTGGCTTGGAATTGGTCCTCTGGTCCAAGTGCAAATATTGATAGTGTGTGCAAGGACAAGTGTTTAGAAATGATTGATCAGTGTGTGCAAGACTAGAAACTTTGGCTGTCAATTCCCAGATGTTTATACCCGAGACTGCTGCTTACAGAGACCAGCTAACTCCTCCCTGCCCTGCAGAGAGTAAGCTCGCTGAGGTTCTGGGTTGCTGCACAGTTGGAGCCACTCCATCAGAATGTATAAGACCCACCTGACCCCAGGTTTTCTGAGCACGTCTGTCCTTTCTTCAGACCCTGGACACGCCAGTCCAATTTCTAGACCCAAGTCCTCCTGCATGATACAGTATAAGATTTTTTTTTTTAATTTTTCAAAAATTTTCCCAAAGCTGCTGTCTAGTTATACAATTTGCCTCTGAGAAAGCATCCCTAGAAATGCTTCTCAAAGATTAAGTAGTTGTTTGGAAAAAAAGACTGAAGAGTTAAGGAGTCCGGCTTCAAGATAGTACAGTGGTTGAGTTATGTCCAGCAACAAGGTTGCATCCCAGCCCTAGCCCTCTCCATCCCCTCCCATCTATAAGTGTGATATTCTTTGCAAACAATCTTCATAGAAATGACCAAGCTGCAAAGAACTGAAAAAAGTTAAAAGAGTTTAAAAAAATCAAAAAGGAAAGAAAGACATAATCAAGGTAAGATGCAGGCATACTAAACTAAGGAAGGCTGAAAATTCAATGACTTGCAATATAAAAGGGGGGGATTTCCTACACAGAGGGAAGCTGCTAACCTGGTCCATTGGGAATGCTACCACAAAATACACAACCACAAAATGCTTCATAAACACACATGCACTGCTTATAGCTTGGAGGCTGGACAGTCCAGTACCAAGGCATTGGCAGATTTGTGAGAGCAGCCTGGGAAGGGTGGGCTGCCTCAAATCAGTGCCTTTTTGCTGGATTTCCACATAATGGGAGGTAAAACAGGTTCCCTATGGCCCCTCTTATACAGACTCTCATTCCACTCACAAAAAATGGAGTCTCATGACGCAGACACCACCAAAGTGCCTCTTTAAGATGCACTGGGTTTGAGATTTCAACATAAGACCATAGAAGATGCAGCCAGCAACACTGAGATCACACAAAGTCCACGTGAGGATGGAGGAAAGGCCGAAGAGGCACAACTGTGAGGTAAGGACTGCCATGGGCTGCCACAGACTGTCCGTGACCAGGCCAGAAAAGGAAGCAACCAGTCTTGTCTGAGGTCTTCAGAAGAAGGAGCTTGCCATTTCTTGACTTCAGCCTTCTAGATTCCAAACCCGAGAGAAAAAGAGCACGTTGGTGATTCCAGCATTCCAGCAGCAGAGGGGAACGAACGCACCTTCATGCGTGGACTGCCAAAAGTCTTCTGAGCAGGAACGAGGGGGCACCAACACTAATCCTGAATCAGAGGTGAAGTTAGAAAGTGGTTTAGTTTTTTTTTTTTTACCTTTTTAATTTGTTCATAGCGTCATGAAACATTCACTGGGTGCTAAATACTTTCAAAAGTTGTGCTAGGCCCTAAGGAGGCAAGGATAAGGAGGACATAGTTTCTGTATGTCATGGCCCCACCAAAAAGGACTGGGTTAAAATTTTAATCCTAATGGTGATTGTATTAGGAGCCTCAGGAAGGAGCCTTCATGGAGGGATAAGTGCCTAAACAAGTGAGCGAGCGAGAGAGAGAGAGAGAGAGAGAGAGAGAGAGAGAGAGAGAGAGAGAGAGAGTACTCTTAAGGTACTCTCCCTTAAGGCATGAAAGAACGCAGCAAAAATGGTCACCATTGAGCCAGGAAATGGGTCTTCACCTGACATGAAATCCCTTGGTGCCCTGACCTTGGATCTCTCAGCCCCCAGAACTGTGAGATATAAAGATCTGTTGTCTAGCCTCCCCACCCCAACCCCTGGTGTGAGAGTTGGCAGCTGTGAGAGTTCTTAAAATGCCATTATATCACCTCTCCCCTATGGCATTCCCAGCCTTCCAGCGCATTCTCACACGTGGCTGGCTTTCCTTCCCATAGCAACTGAGGCAGCAGTGCAGAGTTGAGGGGGCTGAAAGGAAGCCCAGAGGTCACAAGAAGTCAGCAGCTCAGCCAGGGTTCACTCTCCGGAGCCCAGGCTGCCAACAGCCTCCCCTCCAGAGTTCTGGAGTTTCGCTTGAAACACAGAATGCAAGGGTTTCTAGGAACGCGTTCGACAGAAACAAATACAACGCATCCCAGTTCCGAGGACGAAGGTTCTACTGGACGGAGAAAAAGAGCGGGAGCTGCCTGCCTTCCCCTAAGGAGCATGTGTGAAGGACTAAGACAGCTTCACCCCACGCGCCAGACTCCCGACTTCAGGACCAAGTGAGAACGGAAGCTGGAGGTATACATCGGTGTGATGGGAGCTCAGAGAGCAAATATGGCCTACGAGCCTGTTCTGCACGGCACCCACCCGTCCTTCTAGCCATCCCATCATCCCATCATTCCTTTTGGCTTAGTGTATGGCTGTCTTCGTCTGCCACCTTTGGGAAGTTACTGATACGAACAGTGATGAGATCAATTTGGCGTATGACCCTTGGGTACCCATGGACTTTTCCTCAAATACCATACTTAAGCTAACTGTTCGTGCCTGAAGCTCAAATAATCAGATCTTTAAAAGCACCCGCAGCAGTTAGAAAGACGGCTCAGCCTACCGCAGAGGACTCTCGGATGGTTCAAAGCCACGGACACCGCAATTCCAGAGGATCCCATGCCTTGACCCACAGTCACCTGAACTTAAAGTCATCCAGGCACGTTATATACATACAACATAAATAAATAAATCTCTCTTTAAAGAGACACACGGGGGGGGGGGGGGAGAACAAACAAACAACAGGGCTGAGAAGATGAGCAGCAGTTACGAGCACCCGCTGCTCTTGCAAAAGACCCAAATCAATTCCCAGCACCTACATTGGGTGGCTCACAACCACCTGTAACTCAGGCTCCGGGTAATCTGATGCCCTCTTCTGGCCTTTTCAGGCTCCTGTACTCATGATTACATACCCACACAGTAACACACAACCACACAGCCATACACACACACACACACACACACATACAATAAAAGTAAATCTTAAAACTGAAAGTAATTGTGGAACCAAGTGCCACAGCACATGCTTCTACTTACAGCAAAGGAGACCAAGGTACAAGGGACATGAGTTCATGACCAGCCCAGGCTACATACAGCGTAAGAGCTTGTATCCAAATAAGACAACGGCAAATACTTTTTAAATTTTTTAATTGTTATTATTTTTATATGGGTGTTTTACCTGAATGTATATCTAGGCATCACATGCATGTCTAGTACCCAGAGATGCCAGAAGAGAGCATCAGATCCCCTAGAGCAAAAATTACAGTGTTTTGAAACACCATGTGGGTGCTGGGAATTGAACCTGGGTCCTCTGAAAGAGCAACAAGTACTTTTAACCACTAGCCATCTCTCCAGCCCCAACTGCAAACTAAATATACTAAAACTGCAATGTACAAGCGTAAGTAAGATCTACCTTTTACTGAAAATGGACTGGAGAGATGGCTCATTGGTTAGGAGCTCTTACTGCTCTTGCAGAAGACCCAGGTTCAGTTCCCAGCACCCACATTAGGCAGTTCACATCTGTAATTCCAGTTTCAGGGCATCTGGCGCCCTCTTCTGGTCTCCACAGGCACCTGCATGAGTGTGGTACACATAAACACACATAGACACACACAAATACACACAACTAAAAATATATACTTTTTTAAAAACTGAAAACATTATTAGCAGTCTGTTCAATTTGCTAGAATTAAAAAAAAAAAAACAAGGAGTAATCCCTCTTTCTCTGATTAAGAAGAGAATTGATGCAATAAATCTCTCCCCTGAACCTGGTTCCTCATTGATTCCTCTTGCCAGATCTTCTACGGTAAAAGCACAGCACTTCTTGGCATGCATGCACACATGAGCACACACAAGCACATTTAACTCTAAATCATAGAGTAATTTCTTTTTTCCAGGTGGCCAGGCCATCAATGAATTCTCGATTAACTAAATTGTTTTGCCTGTCCATGAAGACGGCTTGTTTTTTTTGAGGCATGGTCACGTGAAACATAGGCTAGAAAAACAATCTGTTCTAGTGCCAGGCATTAGGTAACTCGGGAGAGAAGCGAGCCGTTATCTCTGGAAGAGTTAATTGGCCTGCTGCATGGCTGTGCTCCCTGACTACCTCTTACCTCCTGCATCAGACACTCAGAAACAGACATCAAGTCCCATGTGAAAAAGGGCGGCACATTCTCCTTCCTCCCAGAAGGGAGAGGAAATGAAGAGAGAATGGAGAGGGCTGCTCCGCTTCTCCCTGCCCGTCGTGCACAGACGGCCCAAAGCCTCAGGTTGGAGGAAGGTAATAAACCCAGGAAACACCCCATCACAGGTTACAAAATGACTGACTTTCAAACATGGCCTGCATGACCAGTGGAAGGAGCCTGGAGTAAGAGCAGACAAACAGTTCAGACAACAGACAGCAGATCTATGCCTTTCTCCAAATACAGATACACCAAATCCAATCGAAACAGTCTCTCTCTCTGCTGGTGACCAGCCCTGTGAAGCCCCACTAGCCTGAGGCTGATACACAACAGCACACACACACCCCCCACGCTGACAGGCAGCATTTTGTCAGGATCTAACTAATCTGAGCAAACAGGTCACTCTGGCTCATCCGCTGGGGTGGGGCTCAGGGTGCAGAACAGTGTTGTTTTCATTTTATCCCTGAAAGTAGGGTGCTCCAAAACACTGGACCAACAGCTGCTCTGGCTGAAGGGCCTTAGGTTCTAATCAGTGAACAGATTTAGATGACCAGATAACTGTGGCAGATCACAGATTCTCTGAGAACGCTCCCTTCAAGGGCAGAGGCTAAGTTCTCTGCACTCTGGGACCAGAGTAGGTAGGCTCCGTGACGGCCTGAGGGACAGAGTAATGTGGGGGTGTCATTTGGCTGGTTCCCAGGCTCCAGACTCAAGAAACTGGCAGATTCTATTTACCTCTCGGAGAGCCTACATGCTAGACATAGAAATTCTGAACTAGGCTGCTGTGCTGTAAGAGAGGCCAAGGCAAGGGTGGAAAGGAAGGAGATTGGAACCCTGGAGGACAGAGATGTCTGGCCAGTCCCACCAGAGGAGAGTAATTACAGGCCATTCATCCCTGTGTCTGGATAAATGCCTGACCCACAGAATCACTAGATCACGAGCTGATTTTTAGGCAGTAAGTCCACTGGGACTTGATATATTCAAGGCCTTTGTTACTATTTCAATCTTAAACGGCCCAAAGTCTTACATGTTGATAGTTGGGTCCCCAGCTGATGACACTAGTTGGATATGTGGGAAAACTCTGAGAGGTGGAGTCTACTGGGAGGTGGAAGGAAGGTGGGTCGTAAGAGCATGCCTCTCCCTGAAAGAGCTCCCAGAATTCCAGATGCTAGCTCCCTCCTCCCTCTCTCCCTTCACATCTGTCTCTACTTCTGTATACCTCCAGGCTGCCATGCCCCTTCTCCCACCATGTGCTTCTGGCATGATGCTGCCCACAGCAATGGGGACATGTGACCATAGACTGGGATCTCTATGAAAATGTGCAGGACTTGGCTCCTTGGTCTCAGGGATTCCGCTACTGCGGCAGAACTCTGAGTACCACACCCTTCTAGCCCCAACAACTCTCCTCCTGTGATCTCCGGCCTCTCTGTGGCTCCCCACCTCTTAGCCCACCCTCACTCGGGCAGCCAAGTTCTGAAGTTAGCGAGGCTGGACACATGGTTTCACTGCTGAGCTCTTCAGGATCGACCTTTCCTTTGGACTTGAAGCAGGCAAGAGGCAGCTGGAGCAGACAAAGAAAAATCTCTGAAAAGGGATTCAAAGCCATGTGCACAAACCCAGGAAAGGATGGAAATGGAGGACCAGGGTCTCACCTGACTTGTCTGAACAAGCCAGCTCTCTACCCATGAGATTTCAGCAGCAAGAAACCAATACACTCCCGGTGTTTGTGTTGGGATTTCTAGAAATGTGCTGCTCCTAAAACTAATTGCCAGTTAATGGAAAGGAGTGATCAGGAGTCCTTGTTTGTTTTTTTCCTACTCCTAATTAATTAATCATCTGTAGAAAAGAATCATGGGAGAAGGCGGTAGACACAATGTGAAAATACATTATGGCCTGACTTTCTGGTCTTTAAGATTGAAAGGCTATTCCGTGCTGTGTCTACGGAAGCAACACATGTGAGGCTTGTCAGTGCAACTCCCTCATGCTGCTCCCTGCCACAGGGAACACGGGAGGAAAGCTGATGCAGCAGAGTGGCCGTGAATGGCTAGATAAGCAAACTGCTATACCCGAGCATCACCGTGACTAGACGGAACCATTAATGGAACCAGTGAAATGCATGTGAGGACAATGCCACTCACTGAAACTGTATCCGTGAAATAAAACACCAAGTGGTTGTGCACACTCACCGAGGAAACACACACACCACATTTCGGGATGAGACAGGAGTGAGAAATGTGTTGGGACTGGGTGCTGGAGGAGCGAAACAGAGTGTAGTGAATCGGCCCAGACCTTGGAGTCATCTCCAGCTCAGAGATCTCAAGCACTAAGTAACTCTATCCTCTGTCTCCTTAGAATGGACTCTAAGCACAACTAGTCAGAGCCCCCTAATACAGGTGCCAATCAAAGTTGGGATTCCTGACTGGGGCAAGAGAGAGGAAAGGGCTGAGTGTATAGCTCAGTACTACCGTGCTTGCCTGGCACACACACGTTCTCGACGGCACGTGCCAGCGGCCCACACTTTCACTAGTCTTTCTGTGCTACAAGCCTGACTCGGCCTTGAACTTGGAGCTGTGTCCAGTTTCACAGGAAGGGGAGGTGCCTGCAACAGAGGCCATCAGCAAGCCTATTAAAGCCTGAACAGACGAAAGCAGCCATGACGCTGGCATTAAAGAGACAGAAACCCCACTCCTCGGGCACCAGCAGCACGGTCTGCGACCTGCTGGAGTGAGCTATGCTAGGTTGTGAACTGCAGGAGAGCCGGGACGTTAGAGAACTTGGGGCCTTCCTGTATGTCCGTATCACACAGAACAATTCTCAGAGGGAAATAAACTGTGCATCTACACTGTTTGGACGGATCGTGCTAAAGAGTAAAGCCAAGGGTCCAGTGGTTCATCAGAAAGGCTATTATATTACTGGTCATTAATAATCATCCCCCAATAAATCATACAACCAATACTGGTGCTTCGGACTCAGGACTGTAACTTTTTAGACAGACAAAACTCTCAGCTCTACATAGTCACATGAAAAGTGGAAATAACGTCTGTGAAGGCAGGGGCTGACTCCATCACTTCTGTAAGCCACCAACCTTCTACCCATGCTGACAATCACCCATCATGAAAAGCTACAAATATTTTGAATATAAATAACCACACTTTAAAATGATGGTCACTTGACAGTTGAGAATAATTAGTGTACAGGTTAAAAACAAAACCTTGTGGGGCTGGGGAGATAGTTCAGTGGTTTAAGAACACTTGTTGCTCTTCCAGAGAACTTAGGGCCCATTCCCAGTCCCATATGGTAGCTCACAACTGTCTGTAACTCCAGTTCCAGGGGATCCAACTCCACTTCTGCCTTCCAAGGCCAACAGGCTTGCATGTGGCATACAGACATGCATACAGGCAAAACACCTATGCACATAAAATAAAAATAATTTTTTAATGAAAACATTCATTATTGTAAAGCACATATCTCAGCTTTTTAATGTCTCTCCTAAATGTAAACCATATGCTAGGCACTGCACGGGTGTTGGAATACAGAAGGAAACAAGACCATAGAACTAATGTACACAGGGATCACATTCCAAATAATAAAATGACTATCAGACATAGGTATCAGAGCAAAAAAAAGAAGCCCCAACCTTACCCATGGGGCCAGGGAAGCAGACCTCAGGAGTAAGGAGATGGAGGAGGCAAAGACAGTATGTTCAAGGTGCACACTCCTGAATAAGACAGGAGGGTCAGCTCAAGGTCATCTTCTCAGTTACTAGTGAGCTCCATGCTAGCCTAAGCTACTACGTGAAAACCTGTCTCAAAGAAACAAAACAAACTAAGTGTAAGACAGTCAGGCTAAAGGAACACAGAGGAGTCCAGAACAGAGGAAATGAAAGGGCAGAGACCTGGTGAGTGGAGAGGTGAGCAAAGGCAAAGGCGTCCTTAGAGACTGGTTCATAGGCTGGGGCTGGAGAAACTGCCCCTTGAAAGTGATTGCTCCTCCTGCGGAGGATTGGAGTTCAGTTCTCAGGATCCATACTGGGCAGCTCAAAACTGCCAGTGACTTCAGCTCAAGGGGGTCTGACTCCATCTTCTGGCCTCCGAGGATACCCACCTAGGAGGTATACAAACACACACACACACACACACACACACACACACACACACACACACACACAAATAATTCTTTATTCTTTCAGACTTAGAGGCGTTTTCTTGCTGTGGAGAAAGAAAAGGTCTCTCTATGTAGCCTCAACCTCCTGAGTGCAGGGACTACCTACCCACCTGCAGATCATTTTAAGTTAATGATCATGGGAGCCATGGCAACAGAGGGCTGACACACTGGAGGCAAAACCATCCATTAGGAAAGCCACTGAAGTTAGAGAGACTCATTACTAATCAGGAAAATACCTTCAGAAGCTTATGGGTAACACTGGAAGACTCTCTCAACTGCCGGCTCCCTATGTAGCATCCCAGGCCTCCTCTACTCCCCACCAGCTCTCATCCTTTGTGAACTTTACTCCCTGGAAGCTGAAGGCTCTCTCCTCCTCAGCACTGAGACAGTGCCTTCCCAACACACCAAAGGTGATATAAAACACGGTGCTGGTTAATTTTTTGTCAACTTGACCCAAGCTAAGGTCATATGGGAAGAAGAAACCTCAATTGAGGAAAAAAAAAAAAAAAACGCCTCCATCAAACTAGCCTGTAGGCAAGTCTGTGGAGCGTTTTATTAATAAATGACTGATGTGAGAAGGCCTAGTCCACTGTGCACAGTGCTACTCCTGGCCAGGTTCTGTAAGAAGGCAAGTTGAGTGAGCCATGAGGAACAAGCCTTAATCGGCATTCTCCCATGGTCTCTGCTTCAGTTTCTGCCTCCATGTTCCTGCCTTGACTTCCTGTCCTGACTTCCATCCAGCTACAGATCATTTTTTGTTTAAGATTTATTTGTTTATTATGCATAGTGTTCTGCCGGTATGTATGCCTACATGCCAGAAGAGGGCACCAGATCTCATTATAGATGGTTGTGAGCCACCGTGTAGTTGCTGGGAATTGAACTCAGGACCTTGAGAAAGAGCAGTCAGTGCTCTTAACCTCTCTCTGAGCCATCTCTCTCCAGCCCCGCTACAGATCATTCTAAATTAATGATCATGGGAACTGTGGCAACAGATGTCTGACATACTGGAAACAAAACTATCTGTTAGGAAGGCTACTAACTCTCATGGAAGGTTCGAAAGACTCATTACTAAACAGAAGCTTAACAGCAGAAGTTTATGGGTAATATTGGCAGACTCGATGGCTGGCTTCTAGTTGGGTCTGTGGTTGGGGGGGACAACACAACAGAATCATTAATTCTCCTGACACCCCCTCTTCAGAGTCACTGAAGCTGCTGTTTTCCCCACTAACCTTTCCACGTGGTCCATCTGTCTCTAATGGTGTCCAGAGTATCTCTTCCTCCTCTGGCTTTGTTGGGTCTAGGATGCTTAACAGCCTCTGGGACAGGAGAGGTAACACGCTGGTAGTTTCTGTGCACGGTGGCCTGTGGCCATCTCTCAACCCCTTGCATTTTCTCTATTTTTTTGTTTTTCTTTATTAAGTACCTCACCACACTGGAGGAGGGTTTTGCATTGGGGTGATTTACAAAGAATGGCCACATGCAATGCCTAGCTACCCAAGCACCTATTCCTCTAATCTGTGAAGCCTAGTTTCATAGCACCTCGCATTTAGAAGAGATCTGGCTGGCTGGCTGGCTGGCTGGATGGATGGATGGATGGCTGGATGGATGGATGGATGGCTGGATGGATGGATGGATGGCTGGATGGATGGATGGATGGGTGGGTAGGTGGATGGATGGTGGGTGGGTGGGTGGATGGATGGATGGATAATATATTTAATGAAAGAAAAACAACAATAGAGAAAATGCAAGAACTGAAGAGACGGCTCAGCAATAGAAGCACTGACTGCTCTTCCGGAGAACCTGGGCTCCATTCCCAGCACCCATAGGGCAGCTTACTATGTATGGGCTTTAGCTCCAGTTCCAGAATATCTGACGCCCTCTTTTGGCCCCCGCAGGCACTACATGCACAATGGTACACCACAATACATGTAAGAACAATACCCATACACGTTAAATAAAAAATAAATAAATCTCTTTTAAAAGGAAGTGGAAACGCAAATTAGAATTACCATATGGATGTGTCAAGAAAGGACTGTAAGTATCTAAAGCTCGAACTGCTGTTGTTGTTATAGAAAAACTGTGGGTGGGTTGTAAATTTTTAATTTTTCATTAAATTTGCTGTTTATATAGCAATCACACACAAAGAGAAAATATTTTTGTTTCACTGAAATCTGGAATGAAAATGGAAATGTAACAAATATACATTCATATACTTTATGGGTGCACAAATAGAATACTAAAATAAACTTCAAGAGACAACCAAATGATTAAACATTAAAGCTGACTTTCCCTCTGTACGCAGCCATTAAAGAGTAATTAAGACTTTCCACTGAGTTAAGCAAACCACTTGCCTAACAAAGTTGCCATAATCGTGTGAAAATGGGGCAGATGGAACCGAATGAGATGCAAATGGGGCACAGTCCCCACATGGATTTACGGTCTGCATTCTGTCAGCAATTCTTCCCCGGAGAAGGACATGTGGCTACATGGATCGATGTCTAATGTGTTTCCAGAGCCCACGAAGCCAGCAATAGGAGTAGAAACCCTCCTAACAAGGAGGCTGGTGACATGGGGCCCAGTCCTGGCTCTACCTGTTGAGTGGCTACATTCCCCTACGTGAACCATTGCACTCCACTCCCGTCTCCCTCACGGGTAAAATTAAAGGGCCCTGACAAACCACAAGCGCCCCCGTTCTGATGTGTGATGTCTCTACCACTGTGGCAATCAGCCCACCGGAAGGGGTGGTGTGGTTATCACTCCCTGCTGCTCCCCAGGCATGGCCAGCTCAACACCTCCCTCTCCTAACTAAGACCTGTTTCTTGATAACCACACTCCTCTTCTGAGGACAGGTCCACCACGTGGTCTGGGGACCCAAGAGAAACCTGGCTGCCATCCTGAGTTTCTACTTCTCCTTTACCTCCACGTTCAACATCAACTCTGCTCATTTTGGTCTTCTACTTATCGCCTGGATCTGCTCCATTTTCTCCGTAATTGTAGGCTCTTACTGTCTCTTTCCTCAGCTATGGCGAGACATGCCTACTGTGTGCTCCACGTACTTGTACTCACCCTATTCCCAACCACAGCCTCTGCGGTGTCCCAGAAAAGCACGTCTTTGGCTGAAATCTTTGCACAGACATTGCTATCAGGATACTGCCCCATCTCCCAGTCTGGTGCACAAGGCTCTTCTTGCTTCCTGTTCCTCTGTCTCACTTCCCCATGCACCCCACCACCGCCCACGGGCCTTGTGGCTTGTGAATGTGTCTTCTAAGGGGAGTGTTCCTTCTTGGAGTCTCCTGACTTGATCCGGCGGTATTCTACCACTCACTGGTCATTCAGGCTCTAGCTCCCCTCTCCCTCAGGACCCAACATCGGAGTAACCGGTTAAAATGGCTTTGAATGTCCGATGTCCTCGGCGTGCTCACACGTGTGAATACTTTCATCCTTAGCGAGCAGTGGTGTGGGGGGAAGTTGTGGGAACTTTAGGGAAGGAAGGAGGCACAGCGAGTGAGGTGAGTCGATGACGAGAGACCTTAATGGTTATTTATAGCCCGGCCATTTCTGCTTCCCGCTCTGCCGGGACATGAGACGCAGTGGCTGCTGGCTCTCGACATGCCGGTTGCCACGGCTTCCCCACATGATGGGCTTGTCCCCTCTCCAATCCTTCCTCCCTGAAGTCACTTCTGTCAGGAATTCTGTCCCTGATGAAGAGCTCTTCTGAGTCTTCGCAGCAGTTGGCATTTATTACTCCAACGGAGGGGGAAAAGGTTAGTCCTCACGGATCTCCAGGATCCAGGGCAATGTCTATGGTGAATGGTCACTACTTGTTTATGGATGACACCATGAAGAGAGAGGAAGGAGAGGGGATAAAAGGCAAGATCTTAGATATGCTCAAGACCTTATCGTACTGTGTTCCCAGGACCCTGAGGGCTGCATATGGGACTCTGCTAGACACATTTTCCAACTTAGGAGATGGAATAAATCCCCACAGATAATCATAGCTATTCTTTTGCATCAAGCATGATTACTTTCCAATCATTCCAGATGGTTATAAGCATCAGTAAAGGAACATCTGTAACTATCAAGGTCAAAATCTTCAAAAAAAAAAAAAAAAAAAGGAATAAACCTTCAAAGCAAAGATAACTGATAGCCATCCTAAGATCAGAATCATTTCAAACCAGCGGCCCTTCCTGAAGAGGGCTGTGTGCATGCTCTTAACACCTGATCCAGCATCATCTGAGGGACGACTTCATGCCACTCCCTCTTCCCTAAGCTCTGCCACTTCCAAAGGCCCGTTCATCTGTGAGACGTCCGTGGCCATCTATATCAGGGGCTCATTGTCTTCCAACAAGACTCCATACAGGCATCTTCCCATGGTCTACGCATCTCATCAGGGAATTCTCAAATACACGCTGTGTGTGTCCTCATATATCCTGTGTGTTGTGTGTGTGTGTGCACATTAGCTCCTGTTACAACACTTATCACAGTTACTCAGTGTCTGCTCAAGACTTCTCTATCAAACTCCTAGAGATGTGTCTGTATTAAAAAGTAGAGTAATTAACCACTGAGTGACACCATAGCTACTCAGACTTGGGATATAGGGGCGGGGGATCTGGCCAATCCACTAGCAAGTACATGAGGCTAATGCTCATGGTTTACACTTCTCTCTCTCCAGAAGTTGCCACGTCTAAGATCTCAAGCTTATGTTTCTTGCCAAAACTCTGAAGGGCAAAGATTTAAGTTCTTGAAATTTGGGGCTCCCAAATAGTAATTACTCCCTGCTATAAGCTGGATATCAAATGTGCCCCCAAAGGCCAGTGTGCTAAAACCTGTATCACTACAGGAAACTTCTGGAATCTTTAAGAAGGCATTTAGAGCGGCGGAGACATACCTCTGAGGGACGATTAGAATCTCAAGCCCTGTCTGTCTCACTTTATTTCTTGAATGCCGGGAGGGGACCAGGCTTCCGGCCATGTGTTCCCACCCACTGTACTGCACTGCCACAGGTCCAAGTCAACAGAATCAAATGGCTGTGGGCTGAACCCTCTGATGGCTCTGAACCCTAGTGATTTAAAAAAAAAAAAATCCTTTCTTCCCTTAAGTTGATTAGTCTGGGCATTAGGTCACAATAACAGAAAGCCAGTTAAAACACACACACACTCACGCACGCAGGCACGCACACACGTGCCCCCTTCACATCACAGCTTGAAACAAAACGATGCACCATAGGAAGTTCTGACACAGCACAAGTCCTGGGCAAAGTCCTGGGCTCACTGAGATCTGTCCCTGTACAAAGTCCCCAAGCAGTTTCCCCTCGTTCTTCCCAACACCCAGAATGAAGACCGTGAACTAAATTATTTCAAAAGGCTTTTTGACTCTGTGGTGTATTGTCTACTTCTAACTCCTCTTCCCCTAGGCAAATTCAGTGGCAAGACTAAGTCATTTAAAAAATGGACACAGATGAACGCCTTTATAGACCTCTCTCCCCTTAGTGAGAAAATTGGACAAGAAATAAAAAGCTTAGCAATTTCTTTGGTATCAAGGCTTCGCCTGCTGCCATCTACAGAACAGACTAATTCAGCTGCGCCTCCTGCTCTAGTCTGCCCTTTGAGGAAAAAAAAAAAAAACAACTTATTTATCACAGCGTTTAAAACCTCCATTAAGTGAGGGCTTTGAATGTCCGGGTTTATAGGAGCCATGTCTATGGCCTCCCTGTGAAAACCCAATTGCTGGTTCCATGCTGCTCACACGGTGGACACCGGGCTGAACAGCAGAATTCTAAACAAACCCCCTTCTTCTGAACAGACAGAGGTGCCAAAGAAGCAGCTCTCTATCTGCACTCCCAGGTACCCGAATTCCAGTGTGGTGGCTGAACGCATTGACGTGAGCAAAGCACTAGGAGTTGGGGTCGGGGTGGGGGGGGGGGGGCGCACAGGAGTCTCTCTTTGCTTGCAAGTATTTAGTAGAAATACTTCTATGTCCTGTCCTATACCCTGAAGGTTCTAATGTTCCCTTCCCAGGCACACCCCCAGTGGGGCACAGAGTCCACGGAACACTCTCTATGCTGAAGCCACTAACACAGGGCTGGCCAGCACCAACGGCCTTGACCAAGGTCTCCAAGGAGACCAACAGACGGTGAGGGGTAAGGTGCACTGTTGTTCTCAGTACTGGCCAAGATGGAAGGCACCTGAGCAAGCAGAGTTGAAAACAAATCTCTCTCAGGCCTCAGAAAGGCCTTCCTTCCTTCCTTCCTTCCTTCCTTCCTTCCTTCCTTCCTTCCTTCCTTCCTTCTAGCCTCCCTCTCCATCTACTGCCTCTGTCCAGTCCATTAGCAGCACCCTCATTTCTGCTAGAAAACCAGACTGGAGGAGCTGTGCCAAGCGCAGCTCAGAGAAGGGACGTCCGTCATCATGTGGAGGGCCCGAAACAGCAGCAGGAAGGGCTGTTGGAAGCAAAAACAGAATTCCTAACTCATCAACCCCGAGGAGCTTCCGACGTTCAGAGACACTGCGCTCCCACAGCAAGTAAATCTTTAATTGATTACTGTCATAAACAATTAAAACCGGTTTTTCACTGCAAAGACTACCCACAGCAAGAAAGACTCAAACTTCCTCTTAAATCCACAAAACAGTCAGCGTTGACACCTGGCCCCAGGCCAAATTCTTCACATGCCGAATCTTTCATCAGAGTAGAGAATGGAGAAGAAAAGTGGAGACCCTGAACACCTACATCCCACCGGTACCCCAGGCTACACCAGCAAGGGGCTGCAGTAAGAATAAATACAAAATACACTGCTGCATGGCGTTTCCCCAGGAACAGAGGCAGAGAGGGGCTGAGCTTGGGCTGGAGATGTTTATTAAGGGACCTCCCCCCAGGAGAAGAGGAAGAAAGCCAGGGAAAAAAAAAGCCTTCCACCTCAACCTTGATTGGTACCAGATGTCTCTACCCGCCAGTCTCTGCAACAGAGCCCCCCCACCCACCCCCGCCCCAAGGAGCTCACAGCTAGCAGAACTGTCTGTCTGTCTGTCTGTCTGTCGGTGCACCGCCGGTACTGTCACCACGTCCTCCTGCTGAGGGAGCCCTGGTGGCAAGTCTGTGCACTCAATCACCCACTTATTCCACGGGCACACCCTGTCATTCTATTTATAATTAAGTCTTCAAAGGTTAAAAGTTTAAAGTTCTATTGTTGGGAATAGGCTGACATGGGTAAAACCTAAGTCGGAAAATTTTCCACTCGTACTTAAAGTAACTTGAAAATTGATTATCGTATTAGAGGGAAACGTTTTGGGAGCAAATGTAGGCTCTTCTCACTTACGGACAGTTATAAAGCTATAAACATGTTCGTCCGATTAGATGGAGGGGAGAATTGCTACCGTAGTGGAAAACACCCAAGACTAGACAAGCCTTAGCTCCAGTGACTCACCATACAACAAAAGTTGATGACTGGATTCTCCGTAGCTGAGTCTCCCTGTGTCAGCTGTGGGGGTACAGAGGGTGAGGGCCTCCTAAGGCTCCTTCCAGCTGAATATTTTATAGTTCTTACAAAAATGCCAGCTGCCACCACCACCCCCTGTGGAAATAAGGAAATTAAACTTAACTAATAATACACAAAATTCCCTGAATAGATGCACAGATTTGCAGTACGTAGTAAGAAAACCGTCCTGGCAGCCATGAAGTCCGAGCTCTCTGCCAGTTCCCGGTGCTTCTGGGAAAAAGCAGCCTCCCGGCCAGGTCTTTACACAGAATCTGGTAAAGCGGATGCTGCAAACTGATCAAACCAGAAATGAACACATCTGTCTTGTACGGACATCAGGGGAGCGTGCCAGCACCAGCCTGTACAGACATCAGGGGATCGTGCCAGCACCAGTCTACCAGGGATTGGCCAGCCCGGACTGCAAAGGCTCCTGTGAAACTCTCACTGAGGAATTTAAGACAAGGAAACACAAAGAAGAGCATCCCCACGCGTCCCCAAAGGACTGGGCGCTGGCTGTCATCCTGTGTGACGTTTACATGTTCTCCTGGCTTTATAAGCCATAGGGCCCAAAGGGACTGTCAGTCAAAAGGAGCCTTGCCTCTTGGGGAGAACATTGACCTACATGACTCCCTGAAAGATGCCAGGAAACAGCCCCACAACTCTGACAGCGAGGGCCCTGGGCTGCACACCATTATGTATCTCTAATGCCTACCTTGTCACTTACCACAACACAAACCAAAGAACCAAGTGAATGAATACCTACGCTCCTAGGCAAAGTCCAAGGACACTGGGGATATGAGAATGCATTAGGCAACACTTGAAAATGAAACAGAACGAACGAAGGTAGTGAGCTTCTATCGTAGAAGTCACACCGAGCATCATCTGATTCTCAAGAAATGCTATTCACGCTGTAGATCTTGTGCAGTTACATGTCAACTTGGAGATGTGTGTTCACTACAGGTAAATGTGACTTTACTGGCTGGTAGAAAGCAGAGTCCTTTGGTGCTGTTTTAGTGCCCTGTATGGACATCAAGTAGTCCTGTATCTGCCCCATTCCAGTGCCTATTGCTGTACGGGCTACTCAAATCCTTTCTTTTCTACCAGTTTCCTGTCAAGGAATTAAATCTTTGACATGTGCTTACTTTTCACATGTAACTTTTAAAAGTTATCTTGAGCCGGGCGGTGGTAGCGGCGTACGTCTTTAATCCCAGCACTCGGGAGGCAGAGGCAGGTGGATCTCTGTGAGTTCGAGGCCAGCCTGGGCTACCAAGTGAGTTCCAGGAAAGGCGCAAAGCTACACAGAGAAACTCTGTCTCGAAAAACCAATATATATATATATATATATATTGACAAGCAAAATGGAAAAAAAAGGAAATCTAGCTTGCAGCCTAGTGTAAGATGTGGACACAGACATGCACTTTCTACATGAGAAAGGTCAGTACAGCTATATCGAGCTACGGAAGTACAGGGAATTCAAAAGACGGCTTCGGGTCAGTTCATAGCTAGGTTTGGTGTTCACTGTCAGGAGCACAAAGCCTTGTGCGCACCCTCAAAAGAACGGAGTGGGGAAGTGGTCCCTCAGAACGTACTCAGGAGACCCTCTCTGCAACAGTAGGGTCAGTGATTCCAATTTCAGTCCCGGGAAGGTTCTGGAAAATACGACGAAGGTCCCATTGTCTGGGTGCTAGCCTGCAACTCCAAAGTTACGGGATTCTTGAGCAGTACCCTGACTTGAAAGAGGTCACACACACACACACACACACACACACACACACACACACACACACATACCCCGCAACAACAACCCCCTCTTCCCCTCCCACCCCTGCCTGGCTTCCTCCAGCCCCTGCAGAAGCATCATCTTCCTGAATGAACAGAGGAGCCTGCAATCAGGTTTTGGAAGAACTACCTGCATCCTTGGTGGGCTGCTGCCTGAAGGCCGAAAAGGACTTGGTCTGTTTCTTAGGCTGTCTCTGGACATCTGAGACTGTGATGGCAAAGGATCTAGACCAGAGTCAATGTCACTTAAGAGTCACAGGGACAAAGCTTCACACAATGAAAGTCAGGTCCAAAGTCGTTGGGACTTTGGAACTATGGGATAGTTGGGATAGCTCCTTGGCTTTCATAGTCAGAGTATACTGCCCATGCATGCTGTTAAAATTGTGTTTTAAGACTGGGTACAGTGGCACTTACCTGCCCATGGTCCCAGCTACTAGGAAGGCTGGAGGAAAAGGATGGCCTGGTCCCAGGAGATCAAGACCAGTCTGAGCAACATAAGATTTACCCTACGCAAGAAATACATAAAATGGGGCGTAAACTGAAGACTGCGTTCCTGAATTTTACTGCACTGCATAGTTACTGTTTATTTTTAAACCAGTCAGTTTTGGGCAGTCACTGGGCAGCTCTCCCTCCATTTTGCACTAAACTTCATTCTCTCATCACGACACACTACTGTGCAGTTCCAGTGAACCACAGCAGTCCTGAAGGTGGAGAGAAACAGAGAAACACATGGGTTTGCTCTTCCATCCTCCGAAAAGTCAAATACTCAGAGACTGAAGGAAGACTCTCCCGATACGGATGTGCACACACCTCTCCTACCCATCCATGCTCTGCCTTCCTCACGGCGCCTACCATGGTACCCTCCACAAGGGAGGAAGCCGGGAAGCACCCGGTGAGTATCTGAATGAGAGGAAAAATTGATGAATCACTCAGACAGGAAGAAAGCTGAGTATCATTCCCATTCCTGGGAATAAAACCTGATTCAAAAAGATTTAGTACCGTGTAACAGCCAGGAAGTCATTCTTCTGCTCCATCTGGCACAATCCAGGCCCTTAAATGATAATTATATATGTTTTTAGAAGATTAGAAATATTTGAGAGTTGAGATAAGAGCAATAAATATGATTAAGGGGACAAAAAAAAAAAACCCCAGTTCTGGGTGAGAAAGAAAATCATACTCTCAAGGGTTAGATTAGACTAGAGACTTCCTTGGGACCGTCTGCACATTCCAGATGTGACCGCAAGTGTAGCAGGCTCCATCTCACTGCTCACAATAAAACTGCCACGACTGGGCTGGACAAACAGCACATTGCTGAAGGTCTTGGAACACACAGTTAATCATTTTTCTCACCGCGGCTTATTAACACTATTTCTGTTCCCCAGGCCGGCACATGCACACTGGTTTAGAAAGCCCAAGTCTTCCCCATTGCCAGTAGGAGCATCCACCGTGATTGGCTTCAGTTCTACTCCCGTGAATAAATATCAAATGTGTGACCTTTACCACACCCTCTAGGCATGGATTATTATAATAGGAACACTGATCAGTCCCTTGGGCGTGCACAGCAGGCAGACTCTGAAGGAACGAAGGACTTCCTAAAGGGAAAGGTAATTAATGAGACAACAGTTCCTTGAGGGTCCCCAGACTCCCCTGCCTGGAGATCTGTCATACATCCGGGTCCCCTCAAACGGCTCAGAAGAGGCACTGTCTAGAGGTGGGGCGGAGCAAATGGCAGTGCAGTGCGTGGAGCTGGGAGTCTACGATGTCTAAAGGCCACAACAAGCAGGACAGGGCCACATCGACTCTTTCTTGGAAGTAACGGAGGTACGAATTCCAATACAAATGAAACCCGTCTGAGCCTACCACCAAAAGCCTTCCAAACCCTGTCTCTGTCTACAGTGGTGAAGGGACCGGGACCCGTGGGGTATAAAAGACTGGCTTGAATTCTGGCAATGCCCACACGTCTAAGAATTATTTTTTTAGACTTTAATTCAACCAGGAGCCCCACCAGCTAGATTATTTTCATAATGTTTATATGTAGTCTTGATCTTTTTGTGATGATATGAGAGTTGTTTTTTTTTTTTTTTTAATTACATTTTGGCTATGTGTGAGGGCATACCCATTTGATCCCGGGACTGGGGAGGTAGAAGCAGGAGGATCTCTCTATGTCTGGGACCAGCCTGGTCTATTATAGTGAGTTCTAAAATAGCCAGGGCTACACAGTGAGACACCCCCCTCTTCTCATCTCTTCTCTTCTCTTCTCTTCTCTTCTCTTCTCTTCTCTTCTCTTTTCTCTCTCTCTCTCTCTCTCTCTCTCTCTCTCTCTCTCTCTCTCTCACACACACACACACACACACACACACACACACACACACATCTCTATCTCTATCTCAAAAACAAAAAGACATTTTACTAACATTTTTGAGAATTTGAGTTTATAAACTATTTTCACACAAATTGATTTTTCAGGTTTTCAAAACAGAAAGGAAAAACAAGGGGCCAAAGGTGTAACAAGCCCAGCGGTAGTGCATGGGTTTAGCCAATACAAGACCCTGAGTTCAAACCCCAACACCAAAACATAAATAAAAACCAAGCAACCACTTCCTTAAAAGCTTTTCCCTTATATTTCCAAGCATACATAAATAGCATAAATGACATCATAAATACCATGTACACACCCACTGGCTTGTGCTTAGCTGGATATTTTACCACATTTCCCCCACGTATCGAAAAAATAAGCATCTACAGATATAATTATTCTATTCTCCTCTCCTGTCTTCACAGAGGTGGTTCCTATCCTGAAAGGTATAGGACGCACTCTCCCGTACATTCTCATACTTTTGTTACCTGTGTATTCACAGACAATGAATACTATAGTTCAATTAGGTGGATGGTGTCCTGGGTGCCAAGTATCCTGCAACACGCTTTTCTGAACTTGTCTGGAGACTGTACATCTGTTATCTCCATCCAACTCAACATTCACCGTAAGCAGCTGCATGAAATGATGAAGCAAAGCACAAATTCTAAGACACAAGGGACTCAGGCTTCAGACTGAGTGGACAGTGCTCTTCCTACTGGAACTCACAGACTGATTTCTGAAGCGGCGGCGAGGCCACTGGAGATTACAAAACCTCACGCAGAATCCCACTGTGCCACAAGCTGAGGAGAAAAGAAAACCCTCCTTGTCACCACTATCTCCAGATTTTTTCACTGCACCATCAGGACCAGCAGAAGATGCTGAACTCATGAACTCAGTGCCTTGATGACCTTAAGCTCAACCACTAGTCTGGGGGATGTGGCTTTTTTTTTTTTTTGGTTTTTTAGAGACAGGGTCCCTCTGTGTAGCTTTGGAACCTGTCCTGGAACTCACTTTGTAGACCAGGCTAGCCTTGAACTCACAGAGATCCTCCTGCCTCTGCCTCCCGAGTGCTGGGACTAAAGGCGTGCGCCACCACCGCCCGGCTTATGAGGCATTTGCTCATGAACCAATGTTACTTTATTTTGAGACAGAGTCTCCCTGTGTAGTGCTAGGTGACCTGGAACTCACTCTGTCGACCAGGCTAAGCTCAAAATCACAAAGACTCTCCTGTCTCTACCTTGATGCTGGGATTAAACGTGTGTGCCACCAAGCCTGGTCGAGGCCATATTTCTTGATATTGGTGTAATGGTTTACCTTAGGAAGGGGGAAGTGCTGCTTAACAGCTACAGAGTTGCTTGTGCAGGATGAAAAGTGTTCTGGATGCACTGCACGGCAAATGTTACCGTCAGACTAAACCTCTCTTCCAGAAGCTTCAGGCACTGTACCACAGTCCTACAGGGAAAGGCTAGATTTAGCGATAAACAGATGACACACAGCTTACCTCTGAATTGGTCTCCCTATTTTCACATGCTTTAATTTCTCTAAAAGAAAAGGTTTTAAATAAAATCAGTTTAACATGACAACAATAAAAATTCTATTTCATCAGTGAGTTGTCTGTGCTTCAAAGTAAAAATAAACTTCAGTTAAACTTTTTGTTGTTGTTGTTGTTGTTTTAGACCAGCTTTACCTTCTGTGGTTCTAGAATTGGCAAGTGCTTCTCAAATTGGAGTATGTGATGGGCAGGTGCTTCTCAAAGGGCAGTAGGTAACAGAATCACCTCAGCAAACAGGACAAAGATAAGCAAACTTTTGAAGGGGAAAAGCCAGCGGCTCTAAGGGACCAGTGAGCACAGACACTCCCAGACAGGTCAGGAGGAATCCTCCACCCCTTTGCCTAAGGACCAGCTAGCACCATGCACTCAGTGGTAGCCTATCAGAGGACACACACACACACACACACACACACACACACACACACACACGACAGATATTAACATCAGGATCAGGTTCATTCCTTTGGGGACAACCTCCTATATTTAAACTCATTAAATAGAAATAAAAGTTCTCCAACCAATCAGATTCTGCTTCTAATCTAGAACATGATGACTCTTCAGGAAAGACTTGGTCCAAAGGTCAAAGTTCAGAGCCCTGGGCAAGCCTTGAGAATCATTAACCAACTGGGAGAAGACTAAGAGAAAGGAAAAGTAGTTTGAAAGAGCAAACCATCTCAGAAAAGGGTCGTGGATAGAATCTGACCACCTGAGTGGTAGCTTTTGGGAAACGGCTGGCCTGTGAGGATTCTGTCTCCACCAACGGGATAATTCACTAATTGGAGGCACGTTTTGATTTTCTTACTGGGAGATGGTAGAGACTTAGGAAGAAGTGGGTCGGTGGGGACACGCTTTTGAAGGACATTATCTCGTCCCAGATGCTCTCTGCCCCCCAATCAGCTCCCGTTTTCTCCACCACGCCCTATCATCATGTTTCAACTTTGCCTCAAGCCCACAGCAACGGAACAAGCTACCCACGGGCTGAAATCTCAGAAGGTGTGAGGCGAAATACCACACCCCACCAGGTTGTTTATCTCCAGTATTGTGTCAAAGTAACAGAAAGCTAACATAAGATCAAAAAGGTTCCATAGGATGAAGAAGTAAATTCATTTAAGCATGAACCCTTAAAAAAAAGATAAACTGATCTTAAAAAACAAAACTGAAGTATTACTACTCATTGAAAAAAAAATTGCCCACAAAATACCATGATTTCTCCTAAAGAATTATAGTCACCAGGTTGACTTAACCAGTCTTCTGAGCAGAGATGTCTCTGTTTTACATCAAACGTGCTCAGAGAACAGTCAAAACTGGGTTTCTTCAGCCATCGCCAGGCAATACTGCTCCCCCCACCCCCATTTAGTGAGCGCTCTTAGGTGCAACACCAGCAGTCTGCACTTGACAGGAACAATACCTCATCCTCTTCACCAGATCCCACCCCTCTTCACAGACACGTACCACCACTTTAAGCTGAGAGTGACGTACAGGTGCCCTTCTCTGCTGAGAACTGCAGGTTAAAGCCGCCCACAGTGCCCCGGAGTGCCCCAAACCTCTGCATTCACACAGATGTGGAGAGGCAGCCAGCTGGGACCAGAAGCAGGGGAGAAACTTACATAATGCCTCCCACCTTCAGCAAACAATTTCCACTGGAAACGTTACAAGGAAGGAAATTTTTAAAGATTTTTAGTATTTGATTATTTACTAAATGGACATACACAATCAATCTCCCTACATATCTACCTATCAGTCTATCTCTGTCTGTATATCTGTCTCATCTGTGTCCTACACACACACACACACACACACACACACACACACACACACACACTTGTACAAGCAGAGATAATCCTTCTCGCAAGTGATGAAAACACAGGTACTTGCAATGCATCATGGGAAACATGAGCTAAGGCATGGAAGCATGTGAGAACTCACACCAGAGAGCACTGTGGAATGGCTGGAATGCAAAGACCTGCACTGCTAGGCTCCTAGGAGAAAAGAACTCAATGCCTGTTCTAAGAGGTTAGTTGGCTCAGAATCTCGAATTATGCATTTAATTATTTTCACTTAATAGACAATACTCTTTAAGAACAATAAGTAAGTTTCATTATGAATAGCCCTGAAAGCACTTTCTTGAAGCTCTAGTCTGTAGGTAAATTTAATACATCTGCCCTGGCCTTGCAGCATGATACATAGAGTTCTGTATATAACTTCCAGGGGCTTGTGTCAAGATGCCTCAAACCCAAGCCAAACTATCTTTCAAATGATTTAACAGGGAAACGAAAACTGTGCATTCAAAGAACAAAGACTTGAAAAGTGTTTTGTGGACTCTCTGGAAAGCATGCACCATGACAGTCTTATACTACGACAGAATTTGCCACCTGCAATTACTAAAGTCATACTTCTAGGATTAAACTCAGTCCAAAGACTTCCTACTGAAAGAATGGAGGCCCTAAACACATGCACATCCAGTCCACAATGAGTCTCACAAAATAAAGCAATAAAAATGCTGCTCAGTGAATAAGAAACCTCTAAGAAAATGCAAGGAAGGATCCAGAGACTTCTTTGTGAAGGACAGATTTCAAGAAATACTAATGCTATTTCTGAAACCACAACTAATCATAAAAGCAATGCCTCTCACCTGTATTTATTCCTGGAACAAACAGAAACAACAAGTTTTTGTGACATCATCCCACTGTTTCTGAAAAAAAGCCCCCCTTGTTATAAACAGTTGAAACATATTTCTGTGCCCCGTGTGGGGTTGGTGTAAGGATGCACTGGACAGAAAGCATCTTATACACAACAAAGTCAGGGGCAAACACACTCCTGTTGTTAGAAAGATGGTCTGTTCCCGTGGACCACAGACGCCACAGAAATAAATCAACTAAGAAGACATATTTTTTCTGGTACTTTTAGCACTGGGAGATCATTATCTGGTAAATCTTAGATATTCAGGACACCAGACACTTAGATATCAAGACACAAGGCATATACACATATACCTATATAAATTTATATTTGCCCTTGAAAGAAAGCTGAGTTTTTATAAGTTGAGAGGCTTAGCATTTTTGCCTGATGGGGCATGATGACAAATGGTAAACCTGAGCTGAGCTTACTTCCTGGGTGATAATTTTCTAGGTACTGAAAAAAAAAATCTGATGCACTGACATCCTATAGCTGTAATTTGCATCCCACGCCTCTTATCCTACTACACAGGCATGAACTCTGAAACCACGAAGCCAAGCAAATGAGCACTCTGACTTTAAAAAAAAAGAAAAAAGAAAAAACTATGAAACTAGTGCATTTCAACAACAAAAAACAATGTCTGTGTCAAGAATACAACATGAAGCCGAATTGAGCATCCTTCTTGTTGCTCTGAGGAATCCCTGAATATCTGGTCCAACTGGTCCAAGTAAGGCAATGGAGCGGGGGGGGGGGGGGGGGGGGGGGGGGGGGGGGGGGGGGGGGGGGGAGGATATGATCATTTTAAATACTAATATAAAACCTCAAAAACTGTTTTTGAGTATGGAAACAATGATGGTGACCACCTTCAACCCAAATCAAATAAAGTATCTTCAGAGGTCATTTCCACTTCCTAATGGCTTAGCCACCCAGAAAGAGGAGAAAATGAACCAACGTTCTTTCCAATTAAAATCATATCTGTCATCTTCCGACTCCTATTTAAGTTCCTGAACAGATTCAGTGGGTGAGTCGCTTTACTACAGATGGGTTGGTTTGGTCTCACCAACCTTAAGACTCGGTAATACTAAACTCAAGATGTTAGCATGCTCAGTCCCAGCAAAGGCTGCTCAACCCTGAGCACAGACAAACACCCTGCCCTGTACTACATCACCTTCTGCACCCACACCCCCAACCAAGAAGGTACCACTGTAGCACCAGCTCAGCACCCTATGACTGGTGACTCTGGCCAGAGTCCTGGTTTCCTGTCCTGTGGGCAGCATAAAAATACCCTGGCCAAGCTACTTAAAGGAGAAAGGTCTGTTACTGTTTCCATTCAAAGTTACAGCCCATCATGGCAGGAGCTTGGTTGGTGCTGGTCACATTGTGTTCACAGCCAAGAAGCAGAGAAACAGTGCCAGTACCCAACTCCCTTCCTCTGTCTTGCAGAGTTCAGGGTCCCTGTTCAGGGAATGTTGCCATCCACAGCGGGGAGGGTTTCCTAACTCAATTAGTACAATCAAGATAATCCCCCACAGGCAGGCTCGCCTCAAGGCCCGTCTCCCAGGCGATTCTGAATTCTGCCAAGGCGACAACAAAGCCATCACAACCAGCCATATCCGTCTCTCCGGGCTTTCCACATCTGCAGCCTTGGCTGGCCTGGAATTCACCGCATAAACCACACAAGCCGCAAACTCACAGGGATCTGCCTGCCTCTGCCTCTCAAGTGCTGGATTAAAAGTAACGGCCATCATGTTCCTATGTAGTTTCCTAAGTACATACAAAGTGCTTTTTTTTTTTTTTTAAAACTCAGGCCTTATAAACACCCAGTGAATCACACCACAGCAACAATGCCTACAATGTATAGAAACAAAGCTCGAGGGAATGGCTCAGAAATTAAGGTCACTTGCTGTTCGTGCAGAGGACCTGGATTCAGTTCCCAGCACTCTCAAGGCAGCTTGTTAACTCCAGTTCCGGGGGTTCTGACACCCTTGTCTGGCTTCCCCAGGCACTGCATGCAGGTGGGACACAGACATACACGCACTCCAAACACCCATAAACATAAGTAAAATAAATTTTGTTTTTTAAGAGTTACAGAAATGTGGGGGCCCACAGAGGCTCCCCAGGAAGGCCTTACTCAAGGTCAGAAAGTCAGAGCTTGCTTTGCCCAGCAGGGCTGCATAATAAGATGATTTGGCCAAAGGCATGGGTAGTAGGTGTTTTGAAGGGTCTACACTTGTTGGTGCTATTATACCTTGACCTTGGAAGGTGAAGGTCTTTTGCTCCTCCCCTTGCTGATATATAAAAGGCCGATTATGAATAAAGTTGGGCTGCTGGGAATTGACCCAAGGCCCTCCCAAAGCTATCCTGTGTCTCTCTCTGTCTTTCTCTTCATCTAGGCCTACATTTCTGTCTAATACTTCTTCATTCCTCACTCCTCCCAGGAACACTTCGGCAGGTCAGAACAGGTCCCCAACACAGAAACAGACAAGAAGAGGCAGGGTAGGGGCTCACACTAAGAGCTGTCCAAACACAAAGCCTTTGTTCTTTGTTATTGCCTTATCTCTACAAAACATCAGAAAAGAAAGAATGAGTCAGGCGTCACTAGGAGCCCTTCCTGGTGACACTGTCATTTTCAGTCACTCTGAACTACTACAGAACTCCGTACGCCTGGGCTCACCTTGCTCTGACTAGTCACATGGCTGACTAGTCACATCCCAACAGGATGGAAGGCAGCAAGCAGTATGTCATGAGGAACCCTGGTCTTTGCCTGGCTTCATCCAGTGCAGCAGCTCTCAACCTGTGAGTCGTGACCCCCTTTGCAGGGCAGAACAACCCTGTCACAGGAGTTGCCTAAGAGCACTGGAAAACACAGAGAGTTCACTACAGTTCATAACAGGAGCAAAACGACAGTTACAAAGTAGCAACAAAAATAATTTTATGGTTGGGGGGGGCACCACAACATAAGAAACCACTGATCTGGCGTTTCACACATGGATAGAGCCCTGTGGCATCAGTTCCCTCTACACATACACCCCAATACACACACACACACACACACACACACACACACACACACACACACACACACACACACCCCTTGGAGAGGGAGAGAGTTTGGAAGGCAGGCCATTTGCTGGTGTGGAATATTATTTTAACTAGGTAAAGGTGTTTTACATTTGTTTAATTATGTTGCTGTTTCACCTTCCTGCCTAGGGCACCTGATGGGTCCAATAAAAAGCTGAATGGCCAATGGCTAGGAAGGAGAGGGACAGGCAGGGCTGGCGGGCGGAGAGAATAAGTACGCAAAGAAAGCTAGACTGGGAAGGAGAAGGAGGAGGAGGAGGGAGCAAGGGAGAAGGAACGGGAGGTGTCCAGGGTAAGCCAGGCAAGAGCCAACAAGCAGACACAGAGTAGAACATACAGGAAGAAAGGTAAAAAGGCCTGAGGCAAAACACAGATAAAGAGAAATAGATTAAAATAAGAGCTAAGATAGAGCCGAGCATTCATAATTAATAAGAAGTCTCCGTGTCTTGATTTGGGAGCTGGTTAGTGGCCCAAAAAAGGCTGCTACAATCCCCCCCCCACACACACACACACACACACACCAACACAAAACCAAAGGCTGGGTTGTAGATGAACTTAGCTTTGGTGTGTGGCTCACAGTTTAACCCCCAGCACCACCAAAACAGAAAACAAAAACAACCTCAACAAACTATGTAACACTATGACACGCGCGCTCCTGGATGCCTTACGCACGTCAACTCAAAGAACCTGAATGAGCTCCGCATCTCCTTCTTTATTCAATATAAACACTGGGCACCTGCTCTCGGCAGAGGAGGCTGGGAGATGGCATCGGCCACGTGAATACGTTGTGTACAGGAAAGGCTCAGAGAGGGTTGAGTGGCTTCCTGAGCCAGTGCCAAGTCACAGACAACAGTTCAGAAAGCCTATCATGACAAGACACAGGATGACGTTCTCAAAACACCTCCAGGAACTTTAAACTCAATACGAAGGGCCTTAACACAATCATCCCATTCCACTCATTAGACCTATGGCTTGCTTCCGAGAACACTGCTCCCTCCTCTCCTCCAATGTTGGATAACACAAGTCATTCTGTCCAGAGAAGACTGGAGCATGGCATCCTTTTATTCTGATGAGTCATATACCATCACGGTAGAGGGACTTCTTCCTTCTTCCCATGCCTAAGCGAGTTATGACTAACATGTCCATGTGCCAGTGTCAAGAAAGCAAGTGACCTCACCAAGAGCAAATGCCCAATTACCAAACTAAGCCTGCCTCATAAGATGGCAGTCTCGACTCCATCTTGCATACATTTACTCAAACTCTTCTGTTCTAAGGCTTATTTATTACCCTTTGTGACCCTCCTAGAGACTTGGAATTAGGTGAGAAAAGAGGAAAAACATTTCCAATCCATAGGGAGTTATTTGATGTTGGAATATCAAGAAAGGCCCACACGGCCATGATTTTTCATGACAAACCATAAATGCACGTTTTCGTATACTCATGTGAATTTTTAGATGTTACCATCACATTCAGTCATGTCTTTGTATTTATTATAATGAGGGGGAAACAAGATTGATCTGTGAGCTACATTCAGGGATGCAGATGGCCGATTCATAACATGTAGATTAGAATACTAGATGTAATAGAAGACAAGCAAGAAAAAAAAAATCACAAGAAGTACTGACTTTTGCTTTTTCCAACCCAGTAGAGAGAAGCATGTAGCAGTATGTGGAAATCCCTATAAGGAGATGGTAGGTACTCCCTCACTGCAGAATATCTCCAAATACTTCCCTACACAGGGTTAATACAATACCAATATAGCCCCTGGCACCTAGTTTTCAATCAAGAAATGTTCCTTCTTCTGTTATTTCTATTGCTATTAATACAAGAAAAGCCCAGGGGTCTGCCCTACTGGCTGTGTAAACACGGGCAGGTTACATTTGGCCCTCTGTATCCTCGGGGTTCGCATACATGGATTCAACTAACAGGGACCAACACATAGGAAAAATACAGAAAACTGCATCTGTATTTAGCTTATACTGTCATTATTCACACTGTATTGTCTATGTCTCACGTGTGTGTGTATATGTGTATGTGTGGTGGGTATACATATGTACCAGCATGTTTTCAAGGGTGGTGGTACAAGTGTGAGCTTGGGAATAAATACACACGAGTGTGCATGTGTGTGCAGGCCATGCTCTTCACTTGTTCTCTACCTTATAGACTGAGGCAGGGTCTCTCACTCGACGCAGAGCTCACCCATTTCACTAGTCTTGTTCCAGGGGTCCCCGTCTCTACGTCCTGAGTGCCAGCCACCAATCCTACCAACTTTGACATGTCGGCCGGAGAACTGAAAGCCTCTCCTCACACTTGTGCAGCAAGCACTTTATCCACGGAGCCACCTTTCCAGTGTTGGCTACTGTAAGTGACCTGAGCATTAAATATTAGGGGGGGGGGCATTATATGCAAATTCTAGGCCATGTCATAGAAGGAGCTTGAACATCTGAAGATTTGGGTGTCCTTGGGGCGGTCCGTGAATCCATTCTCATGAATCATGAGGGTCACCGTGCTTAGCATCTCTACCTCAGCGTCAGCATCTCTCCAATCTACTGGCCACAGACCAAGCTTCAAGATGTGTTAGGTCCCACTGTTACTGCAGAGGGGGTGGGAGAGCCCTTCCCAACGCAAAGCACAGGACTCGAGATAAGAAAGACTTCCTGAGCTGTAAACCCAAGCCAGAAGGTTTAAGGAACTGTCTTCCGATTGGATTTTTAGGCATCACGTTTAAACCATCTGCACCTTCATTGCTTAGTCTGCGGAATAAGAAAATACAACACCATGTATTTTACAAGATTGAGAATTAAAGCGCCATGCCACCGTGAACCATCGTTAGCCCAAACTTTATGTACGAGGCTTCTGTTCCACAGAAGCATCCCAAGACCACCAGGAGGCTCTCCTAGCACCTCCTTGTTGCCCACACTGGGAATTGAGCTGAGTCCCATCCCCGGGCCCTGCCACTGACCTTGGAGTACACCACCTGGGGATCCCACTGTCATCCTCACATTCACCAGGGCCTGGGACTTGAGACGAAGCCCCCATTTCACCAACAGATGAGGAGTGAAGGACACTGAGTTTCTGAACCCACACTCCACCCTGCTACCTGCATTACTCAGAAATCCCCAAAAGAAAGACAAGGGCATCCTAATTCAGGCATCTGCTAGATTCTCTTTAATTTGTAGTCACTGCTTGTTAACAGGGCCAGTGCAGGCAGACTCAGGGCAAATATAACAGTAATCCAAAAGCGGAACACAGCTCTGTAATTACCCTAATGTTCCTAATAGAGTTACACAATGGGCAGAGAATTATGTACAGAGGGGGAAAATTGTATTAGACACCTCTGAACCTCTGAAATTGTATTACTTAGAACCTTGGCAAATGAGCAGTTAAGTATTTAAAGAAGATTAAGATGAATTTCCCATTTGGTGTCTGACTTAATTTGCACGACAATATTTGGCTGTCGCCTTCAGTGTGACCTGCTCAGGGCCTTCCTGGTGCCTTCCACTCCAGCAGTTCCACTTCCGTTGCTAAGCGTGGCCCAGAGCTGCCATGCCACCAACAGCAGCCTGCAGGCGCCAGGGTACCAGCCTCCCCACAAGGGCTTTCACTCTCCTGGCGCTGAGTCACCGTGCCGAGGGCCAGGGAAGTGTGTCATGTGTGATGTCACAACTTCCTCAAACGAGAATGCAAACTTGCTTTCCAGAAATTCCATTAAAAAGTGAATCCCTGCCCGCCAAGCCACAACAAAATTCCAGGCTGAATGGGAATTTAACATACTTAGCTCTTCCACAAACGTCCTATTAACCAGAGAAAACGCACTATGTACAGAATCCGAAGTCACTGAGTGGGAAGGGAAGCCCAGCTTCCTACGAATACAGATGGGAACCTGCGGGCTGCAGAGAGGAAGTGGCGGGCTGGCATCTAACCCAGTGGTTTTATGAGAAAACTCCGCTTTTCCCGGAACATCTGGGAAATCTCCTTAGCAGCTCTCGGCACTATAAAAACAGCTGCACCAGATGCTACCCGGGCTCAGTCCAGGCTCCCCTCACCGACCCCAGGGCTTGTTTCCTTTCTCTTGAAATACCCTAGCCCCATTCGATCCAGTAGGCCTCTTCTCTCCTAATTGGATTAAAGTAGGGCATGGCTTTCCAAGCTTTTAGCTCAGCCCCCTATCTGACTTCTCCTGAAGATAAGGAGACAGCTATTTTCACTTCGAAATCTTCACCCCCTCACCCTGAAAGGAAGACAATGGGTAACTAGAACAAATATACACGCTTTTCGAATCTTACAAACTTTTTTCTGGTGCTGTGAATAAAACATACAGTCTTAACTCTTTCTGAGATGTAATCTGAGCTTCTACTACTATTTCTGAAACAGACTGAAACCGCCAGGAGCTCGCCTTCAGACACCACACCCTGCACTTCATCTTCTGCCTCCCACCTGAGCAACAGGAACACGCATTTTGTTATGGTTTGAAGGTAAAATGTTCCCCCATAGGCGCCTGTGTTTGAACACTCGGTCCCCAGCAGGTGGCGCTGCCTGGGAAGTTTGTAGACCCTTTAGGAGGTGGAGTCTTGGTGGAGCAAGCCCATCACTGAGGGTAGGCTTTGAGGTTTTATAGTCCGGTCCCTCTTACTGTTCATTCTCTGCTTCCTGAGTGCAAATGCCATGTGGTCGGTCAACTTCCTCCTCCCGGGCCACACTGCTTCCCTGGCTGCTGCATGGCTCCCTGGCAGAGGTTGTATCCCTCTGGAACAGTAAGCCTAAACAAATCCTTTCTCCCTTAAAGTGTTTTTGCCGGGATATTTTATCACAGCAACAGAAAGGTAACTAATACTCCCACCAAGCAGGAGGTCACCCCGTTCATGTGACAACTATTCCTTCAAGGAGACTGACATTAGGCTTTTCCTCACTGAGTCACACACAGACACGGATTAAGAGTGACAGTACAGAAAAGACTGACAGGAAATCCTCTTTGAGGGGCTGGTCAACTGGTTCAGCGGTGAAAGGCATGTGCCATGCAAGCCTGGCAATGACCATTTAGTCCCTACAACTCATATAATGTGGAAGGAGAAAACCGACTCCATGGAGCTGTCCCTCGACTCCTCAGAAGGATCGGGGTTATCCTGAACTTCACAGGAAGTCTGGGTGTGAATCCCACATCCCCACCCAAACACACCCCAATCAGACCTAACATGGATCACTCCTAAATTCTCCCTATCTTCCTTGCTAGCATAAATATCAACATAAGCAACAATGTTAATTCCTCCAATCCAGCCAGGCAACATTTTTTTTAGTGTGCGTGTGGTATGCATGAGTATGGGTTCATGCATGCACACAAGTATGGACATTAGTGCACACGTGTCTGTGGGCGTGGAGGCTAGAGGTGTCTTCCTCAGTCATTCTCCATCTCAGTTTTTGAGATAGCCTCTCTCTCACGGAACCCCGAGCTCATGGATTTGGCTAAAATGGCTGGCCAGCAAGGCTCCAAGGATCGGAGGACCTCCGCCTCAGTGCCGAGATTACAGGGCCTGGGCCACGGAGCTGGCTTCTCACCCAAGTGCTGGGAATTCAAACTCAGTGTTTATGTTGGTGCTGACGGGGTTGTCTCGCCAGCCTTGGCGCGAGGGTTTTAATCCATGTAATTAGTTTAGTGGTGTGGAGAGGCACTTCTCCACCCTGCAGGCCCAGTGGGGAGGGTTTGCACAGTGGCCACACTAACTGCCTCATTTGGCCAATCCTATACCACAAAAACGTCCGGGAAAGAACTATTTAAAGGAAAAAGAAATTTCTTTGTGTCTCCTGGAAAAATCACCTAGCTTTCTTTTATCGACAAAACCTGAAACAGACAAGAGGAGTTTCTATCCTGTGGCCTCAACAATTTGTTGACAAAACATTTCCACAGAGAACTGCAGAAGCCCTGAGCAGATCTCCCTTGCTCCTTGGAGCTCTAGTCACCACGCCCATCTCAGCTTGGAGAAGGGAGAATGAGGTTTGAGGAAGGGGCTTCATGTCCCCTGTGCCTCAGGGACGACCCAAATGAGCACTGTCAGTCTTTAAAGAAAGAAAGCCTATGAGTTGGCTTTTCCCTTCAAATTCTTTAGGATCTGCCACAGGCTACACCATGAAGACGAGCCAGGTTCTCTTGCTCCTGCTGTACTCAGGAAGACTCTAGCACTCACGACAGCTTGCCCAGTGTCACTTGGGGCTCCAGTCTGCCTGGCCCCAGGCCCATGCTCTCCCTTCTTATTGCACCCCTGGGGACCTTTCCTATGCTGTGGGGCACCCACCCCCACCTTTTCCCCCCGGGGTACTCTTGAGGAGATTTAGATAGAAGGATAGAGAGGAGAGAAACAGATAGAGACATAGGATAGCCTTAGGAGGGCCTGGATCCTTATCCACAAGCTTCTGTCTCTTCTAAAGGGCTTTTTAAAGGAATGCCAAGGGGCAAGGCGAAAGCCTTTCCCTTGCTAGATCAAAGCATACCACACATCAAAATGTAGACCCTTCCAAACCCCTGGTAACCACGCACGTGGTCAAGCAATCCTCTAATGCAGCTCTGCTGGGAAAAGCAAGCTCAGATCTCACTAGGAAACCTTTGTGGGCCTCCAGACTGTTCCTCTTCCATGACGACTCTATCCTTCCTTTCCAGACACAGAGGGATGGATAGAACAGCTCTGTTCACCTCAGACAACAAAACTTAACATGGGAACTAAAAAAATTTTGCCTAAACCACAGCTAGAAACCGAACTGTCCAAGCCAAATATCTCAACAGGCAATAATCTAAGCACAATTACTTGATATTTGGAGAAGTTTCTCACATAAAGGGTATCCTGAGCCACTGTAAGAATACATAGGGCCACAGATGGTCACCAGTGACGACCTTCCAACTAACTGCCCAAGTTCAAGAACAAAACCAAAATCACCAATAACACTAGCAAGATGTGTTGGGGCCCTCTCAAATCTTCACGGAACTGTGTTCCAGACATATAAAGGAGAAACAAAAGTATGTATACATGAAGGGTCACCTTTGAGTTGTTAAGGAGGTGAGATACATCAGACATCAGTCACAAATATTTACAAATTCATAACGGAGCAGGCCAGCTAGGACCTGGGAAGCTGGAGTATCAGCTGCCACCTCTCAAGAAAAGCTCATTTGCTGAGGCTAGACTATGAGGGCACATGGGAGGGGGGCACGTGAGGCTGGGGGTGGGCACGTGAGAGGTTTAAGGGCAGGGACACATGAGGCTGGAGACGGGTGGCCTTCGAGGCTGGAGGAGGCAGCATGAGTTGCCCCCATCATGATCAGTCCTGGGTTTCCATGGCAACTCAGTATCCCCATACAGTGCCTGTCCCACATGGTCCAGCCACAAGTGTGGCACACGCCCGTGATCCCAACACTAGCAAGGATGAGGAAAGAGGGCTACCCAGACCCATCCCAAACAAAATTACACAAAAATAAAATGACTAACGAAGTTTAATTAAGTTTTTCCATAAGCATCTACTTTGTTCAGAAGGATCTACCCTTCAAGGCCACTTACATTTTGGTTGTGATTCTTACCTGGGAGGAAGTTAGAATGAGGTTTCTCTGCAGATTCTAATCCCAACGCACTGACATCATCGTCCATACCAAGACCTCAAAAACCAACCGCATCCCAAGGACTGTGCCTTGGTCTCTTTTCCTGTGGTAAAATATTCTTCCTCAACCTACGAGACAAAGAGCTTGTCCAGCTGCCAGTCCAGGTTAGCCATCATGGCCTGGAAGTCACAGAAGTGGGAGCTTGGGGTCACCCTGCAGGGCAACAAATGCATGCTGCTACTCAGCTCTCTTTCCATGCTTGATACGGCCCAGGACTGCACCAGGAAAAGGTACCACCCACGGTGGATGGGCTTGCCCACCTCAGTGAACATAACTGAGATAATGTGACACGGTCATGCCCGGAGAGGCCCATCTCTCATGTGATCCCGGATTCTGTCAAGCTGCCAGTCAACACCAGCCAGGGTGGCATACACCAATATGTTCAGTGCTTCACAACAAGTCCAAATACAAACCCAGGCCCATACAACAACACGAAGAAACGGGGCAGGCTATGTACTTTTAACAAAGCACTCACAAACAGTAAGGAGGCAGCAGAGTCCTTCATTTGCATAAAACCCAATTCAGCTAATAAATTTTGATTGCAAAATAAACTTTTAAAAAGTACACTGCCATCAGCCTTTCACTGGGAAAATCATCTGTTCCCCATCACCCCAGGACAGACTACATTAACTACGCCCTCATTAAATGATCTAAATCTGGAATGAAACCCACTGCGGTGGGGAAAGAAGCTTCACAAAACTGCCCTAATTTACTCAGCGCCAGGGCCCCCCCCCCCCCCCCGTTGACTTCTGCGGGGCTTAAATCAATCAATTAGCTGGGGCCCACCTTCTTAATTTTCAAAAAGAGGGACGCTGGGGACAGGATGAGGTCTCCTACAAAAGACTAATTCAATACATGAAGCCCCCGGCATCAAAGAATGCTGGTCCTGAGCGCTGCCAAGAAACATCCAGTCACGGGACCGTGCCAGCCCCGGCTTCGGCGACAGCCAATCCGCTCTGTCCTCTGCCTACCATTCCTCACTTCCACCGGCCCCCCGACGTTTGTCACTTAGCCCAGGTTGTCCATCATCGGCCACACAGAGCCTGGGCTAGTCAACTTCCTGATGATGATGCAGAGAAGGGACAGAGAAGTCACGGTTGAGTAGCCTCTGGTGCTGGCCTGAACAAGTGACAAAATACTGATCCTCTCCTCAGCTGCAAAGTAGGGGTGGCCAACAGCCAGGATCAAAGGGACCGCTGATTCTACAGCACCTGAGGCAACGGGGACAGTGTCCCCTGATTTCATCTTCATCATCAATCACGGCTGCCTGGCCTTGAGGAAGTCACTATCCACTAGGGGAGTTAAGCATCCCCATCTATACAGTGATGTGGGAGGTGAGCTGACCTCAGGACCGGCACCACGGCGCTGCGGTGTTGCTTCCTAATTCTTTTCATCCTGTCAAGAGTGCCAAGTCCTCAGGACTCCGAGCTCCCAGACCACCAACCCAAAGACCACCGACCCAAGGAGAGGGCGATGCCAGCTCTCCTCCCCGAGACGTAGACCAGCCTACAGAGCGCTCCCACTCTTCCAACCACCACAGGGAGGGCCAGCCAGCCTTCCTTACCCCAGACTGGATTGTTTGGAGATCAAAATAACAATCTGAGTTACGATACCAGCTCAGGTGGAAGAGGGCACACTTCAGAGGAAAGGAACCCGGGAGGAAGGGACAGGCAACAATCAGAAAGACCAAAGCAAACATGACGGACCAAAATACACTCAGCCCATGAGGTTTTCTTCTGAGCATCCTGCCTCTAAGGGCAATTAAGAGAACTTCAAACTACAGGGAGGCTTTGTAGCAGAGAAATGTCCCCTACCTTGAAGCAGAGCCCCTCCTGAAATGACTTCAAAGCCAGGCGGTCTTCCCTGGGGGGCAAACACAGAGCCAGCCGAGTGACTTGTGTGCAAACACCTTGTTCGGTATCATCTACGCCCCACATGCTGCTAATCTCTACTCTACCCAAAAGTGAAGCTGGGGCTCAAGATGGCCCTCAGTTTCCATGACTGTAAAATGGAGGAGGGAGGAAATCCAGCCACCTGATTCTCAAGTGTCCTTGGAATAGTAAATGGTATGAGTCTCTCAATGGCTTCCACTTTGCACGAGAAAGGTTTCTTTCATTGTGTTTTTCTAAAAAGGTTAAAAAAAAAAAAAAAAAAAGATCGTCTGCTGGGGTTGAAGAGATGGCCCCTCTTCTGGAGGACCCAGGTTCAATTCCCAGCACCCACATGGCAGTTCATAACCGTCTATAACTCCAGTCCCAGGGGATCTGGTGCGCCAGGCATAAGGCATGCTACACAGACATATGTGCAGACAAAACACCCACATACAAAGAAAAATAAGTGAATAAAAAGAAGAAGGTATAAACTTAGGCCCTAGCTGGCTGGCTGTCACCGTGATAAATACCATGACCAAAAGCAACTTGGGGAGGAAGGGATTCATTTCAGCTTAGAAGCTTACAGTCCCTCACTGAGGAAAGCTAAGGCTTGAGGGAGGCGCTGAGGCAAAGACCAAGGAGGAATGCTGTCTGCTGACGGCTCCTCAGGCCTCACTCAGAGGCATCTTCACACAGCCCAGGACAACCTGCAGGGGTGGGGGGTGGGGGGAGGCCAACAGTAGGCTGGGCCCTCCCACCTCAGTAAGTCTCACAGATTTATACGTCTACAGATCAATCTGATGGAGATGTTTTCCCAGTCGAGGTTCCTTCTTCCCAAATAATCCTGGCTTGAGTTGACACACACAAACACACACACACACACACACACACACAATCAACAACTAACAAGCACAACTTACTTGTTTTCTGCCTGGACTTAGGACTTCTTGGGTTCGAATCCCCACTCCACCAAGTAGCACCGGAGGTCTGGCATTACTGCTCTTGGCTTCTGAGTCCTCATCGGTAAAATAAGGGCTACCATTACCTTCCTCACAGCAGTTAATATTAATTTAGTGAATAAAGCCAAGTATAAAGTACTTAGAATTGTGCCTGGGACACAGTAAACATTATTTCGTGCCATTATCATTATTTCCAATGGGACACAGCAAGATTTTCAACTTAAAAATAAAATTAGGACAGCAAGCTGGGGCAGATGAACACACACACACACACACACACACACACACACACACACACACACTCACACACGGGCAGATAAACACACACACACACACACACAGGCAGATGAACACACACACACACAGGCAGATGAACACACACACACATATACACACACAGAGGAAACATGAGGTCATGGTTATCCTGCCCCACCCCCAACCCATATAAGTGGATGCTCTTGAATGCACTGTGGCCCCATCACTCGGCCCCTGTTTCCCGAGCAGACAGCCCAAGGGCTCTCTAATGCACTCAGATCAGACGAAATCAGCCAGGAGGTCCAGTGATATCTGACCCCACTGACCCCACTGACCCCTACAGTTTCAAACCCCACTGTATTTTTTTTAAGGTTTTTACTTTGTTCCTAATATTTAAAATGATGTCTATTTCTCAGGAAAAACTCCAAACATCGCAAAGCTCTCAACCCTGTCTTGGAGCAGTGGCTTTGGAAGTGTGGTCACCAAAACAGCAGCTACCTAACTGCAAGTTCAAGGCTCCATCCCAGGCCTACGACGTCAGATACTTGGGACCAAAGCTGAGGACCCCTGCTAAAAGCAGAAGCTGAATACACAACACACTCAAGCTCTAAAACTACCCAGCAGCCAAACACTGGAAAATGGTGGGCCTGCTTCACTGCTGGCTGCCCCCACCACACACACACACACACACACACACACACACACACCCCTCTATTCTCCCTGACAGACAAGGAAGGCTCACCACCATTAGTGAGCCAACCCGTGCATCGCTCCCTCATCATCCAATCCATCCAGGGCCTTCAGGCCACCAGCTCTGCTCTAAATCAGAGAGGTTCTCAACCTGTGGGTCACAACCCCTTGGGGGATCACATATCAGATATTTCACATTATGATTCATAACAGCAGCAAAATCACAGTTATGAAGTAGCAATAATTTTATGGTTGGGGGGGGGGGTCACCACAACATGAGAACTGTATCCATACGCCAGGAGGAGGACTGTTGTTGCTCCAAATCAGAAACAGCCTGCCTGAAAGCAGGCTGTGCACATCAAGGGCACAGTTGCGAGAGCAAACTGTTGAGTTTCCTTTATTAATCACAACACAAGCCGCACACGCAGCTGCTATTAGGAGCAGCTGCAGCTGCTAGAAGGGTGTTCTTGAAGCAGCCGAGAGAAGTGCTTACAAGCTGAATGATGATCCAGGCATGGGCAGCACGTGGAGAGGCACAGGCTTTGGGCTTCGTGCTGCACCTCATGGGGACCCTGAAGCCTGCTTCCCTCTACTCTCCAAGGCAGGCTGGGCTTCAAGGAAGCCACGGAGTTGTCCGGTGTTATGTGCCTTCAAAGGACCAGAGTCCGATACCCTCACTCTACCCCCATCCCTCAGCCGCTGTCTGTGACCTTCAGCGAGGTACCAGCATTCTCTCTGGGCCATCTTTTCTTCCTAAGGTGTACCAGGTACAATCACTGCTTCATGGGGTTAGGCTAAGTCCGGAGGACAAACTGCCTATGATGGTATTTTGTAAACTAGGGAGGACCAGACAAAAACAAAAGGCTTATTGTCATCCCCAGAACACTGCAGCGTTCACAAATCAACCCAGGATTTATTTTTTTTTCTAGCCCCAGGGTTATCAGAGGTGAAATCAGAGAACAGCAGGGCTACAAGGGGCCTCTCTGCCATCTGTTATCCTGCTGGGCATGACGGTACAAGCTTGCAATCCCGACAATCATCGGAGGCTCACCACTGGGGATTCTGATGCCACAAGTTCACAGGCAGGCTGGGCTACACAGTGAGTTCAGGTCTCACCTAGGCTAGCTACACAGCAAGCTCCCATCTCCAAAATATAAGAATAAGAACAAGCAATTACAGCCGGCGGTGGTGGCGCACGCCTTTAATCCCAGCACTCGGGAGGCAGAGCCAGGTGGATCTCTATGAGTTCGAGGCCAGCCCGGGCTACCAAGTAAGTTCCAGGAAAGGCGCAAAGCTACACAGAGAAACCCCGTCTCGAAAAACAAAACAAACAAGCAAACAAACAAAAAAAAAGAATAAGCAATCATAAAGGTTTTATAGTCTAACTTTCTAAACACCCGGGACAGGAGAAGAGTAATGCCCCCTGGTCCTACCTGGAAAGCCTCCATCCACAGGAAACGCACTACATTCCTCAGCCTGGGTCAAACTGAACACGAACCATTCTTCCCCAGAGGTAAGACTGACTGTCATTTAAGCAGCCCTGAAAGATGCTTGCAACTGCACCCCCTTACACTGGCTGTTTTGTCCACCTGAGTACGCCGCCACCCGCGCTTCCAGCAGCTGGCTCGTTCCTGGGCTTGAAGTGAACGTGCTGCAAGGAAGCCTTCTCTAGCCCTTGCTCAGCAGCCAACCAGTTACCCCTCGTTGTGACAGTCGAGGCTACTTGTTTTCCTTATGCACACATCTCTATTCGTTTGCAAGTTTAATCGCAGTATCCATCCTCTAGAGAACAGAAGCCTTGCTCGCAGGTAGCCTTGTGCTTGCTGTACGTATTCACTCCTGCATGCTCTTACACAGTAATTGCATGACAGTGGCTATGCTAGCGCAGGGCTGGCACACCGACCATGGATGAATGAATGAATGCCTCTCACACCATTCGCTATGTGTACATGGCAGACAGTCAAACCCTAGTTAGAAGAAACAAAAACATAAATATAATCTAGACCAACTCCCACTCTGGGCTTCGTTTAACTCACAAACAGTCATCAAGTCCTCTGTACTGAGGAAAACACGTTTTCAATAAAAAAAATGAACACGTTGCCAGGCGGCGGCAGTGGTACATGCCTTTAATTCCCAGTATTGGGAGGCAGAGGCAAGCGGGATCTCTTTGAGTTCGAGGCCAGCCTGGTCTATAAAGCAAGTTCCAGGACAGCCAGGGCTACACAGTGAAACCCTGTCTCAAAAAAAAAAAAAAAACCAACAACAAAATCGAATACCAGTTCCTTCCACTGGTTGACTTACAGCAGGTTCTATCTCTAGTTCTCTATCTTGTGCAGAAGGAATTCACAAAAAACGCACTGGAGAGTATGGCAAACAAAGAGTTCTTCCCTGGAGACACGGCCTCATGGAATGGCATCATTATGAACTGTCCTTAAGTAATCACTCAGCTGACAAGGACTTAGCTCCGAGCTCACTGCAAGCAATGCCAGAGACCTACAGAAGAAGCTGGGTGGGGCTGGCAACCAGGAAAACATATGGCCACGGGGTTAAAAACCGACACATCACTCTTGGCTAAACTGTCTACAACACAGCCTCAGGTCAGGGGGAGAAACAAAAAACCCTCAGGTGAATGACACCTGCGGCCCTGGCCTTGTCTGAGAATACAGATTTGTCCCAGGAAACCTGCGGAAGATAGCTGAGGGCAAAAAGCCCTGTAAGTTCTTTGCAGTATCTTTCAATAAGAGACACTTGTAGCAGCTGGGTTGAGTCTTGCTCCACCACTAAATCTGCAACCTTGAATAAAGTGCTACGTCCTCCTGGTCTGGGGGACCCCATGCATAAATGGGGGTTAAGGCTGCCTTATATAATCTCTCAGCAAAGCTTAGCCCAACCCCGTTACACAATACAAGAATGTGGACTGCAGTCGTTTACTGTGCAAAGATAAATTATTACTGACTGTAAATACTCCATTTATAACAAAGAATGGCTGTAACTAGAGTCCCAGAGGAAGCATCTAACCATTTGGAGAGTGAATGATAAACCTCCTCAACACCTTATTGGGAGCAATGACTCATGCCAACCCCAGCATGGACAGGGGATGGTCCAGGAGATGCCCAGAGCACAAAAACCCAGGGCCACAACAAAGGACCCATGTCCACAAGTTTACAAGTTACATGTTTGCTGCTCTGCTCTTGGCAAGCAGTCCCCAGCAGTCACTCTGGGCATTTCTTACACTGCCTTTGGGTATGTTTTAAGGAAGGCAGGAATGTCTTAAGTAGAAAAAGCCAATTATAGTACTCTGCCACAAAAGAGAGTAAGACCAAGACTCCACAGCTCCAGAAAAAGATGATCAAGTGTGGTTTAACAGATGAGAAAATCATGAGACAATTTCAGAAGAGTTCCTTTTTTGAAGATTTTATCTTTTTATATGCATGAGTATTTTGCCTACATACATACACGTCTGCTGGAAGCATGTCTGGTACCTGAGGAGGCCAGAAGGGGGCACTAGATTCCTGGAACTACAATTACAGGCAGTTGTGGGCGGCCATGTGGGTGCTGGAAATCAAACCCAGGTCTTTTTCATGAGCAGCTCTTAACCACTGAACCATCTGCCCTGTCTAAAGAGCTCATAAAAAGAGTTTAAAATTAAAGGTATGCCTCAAGAGGCAGAGAGGCAGGAGGGTCTCCGTGAATTCCAGGCCAGCCTGGTTTACAGAGTGAGTTTCAGGACAGCCAGGACTACACAGAGAGACCCTGTCTTGCAAAACAACAACAACAACAACAACAACAACAAAGCTTAAAATAATTAAGAGTTAACTCAAGTCATCTTACATTTAGTGACTGCCTACTGTGTACACATTTTTACTGAGTGCTAGAAACATAAACATAGGAGAAGAATGTGCTAAGGGCAGTGAGGTACTAAAAAAACACAAGGGAAGGGCAACATTCTTTCTCCTCAGAGAAACAGGAAAGTCACGTGGGTAAAGTGGCCTTTGAGCAGGAAGGAGAAAACAAAGCACAGACAATATGTCCAATTAGGACCCTTAACTATTTCTGTGGCATCGATCCTTCTTACAGCCCAGTCTACTCTATGAACTCCTGCCAGGAACAAGATTGTTTGTTTAGTAGGGTTTTGAGACAGGGTCTTACTTGTAGGCCAGGCTAGCTTGAACTCACTGGAATAGGACTCAGGCTGGCCTCAAACTCGAGATTCTCCCACTTCCCAAATTCTGGGATCACTGGTGTACCCCTTCATGCCGGGCAAGGACAGGGTATTTAAATTAAGAGAACAATGTTACACAGATTTTTTCAAAGGAAGTCAGCATTAAAATACACGTTTTGTTAGTAAATTTGAGCCAGATCATATACGATTCTTTGTTAACCCAATAGATAGGAGCTAGCAATTCTGGTGTCTGCCCTTATTGTAAAACAACAGTGGTGTCTTTTTTCATTTGTATTGCAAGCATTTATTTTGTGTATGTGAGCACATGCATGTACTCAGCATCTGTGTGGGGTCAAAAGAGCTGGTTCTTTCCTTCAACTATATGAGTACCAGGCACTGAACTAGGGTCATCAGGCTCATGGGCAAGAGCCCTTAGCCACTAAGTCATCTCACTGGCCCAATTTCTTCTGCAATATATGTGACATTGTATTATGAAATAAAATGCCAGGGTTGGAAAGATGGCTCAGTGACTAAGCATTGGCTGCTCTTCCAAAAGACCTGGGTTCAATTCCCAGCACCCACACGGCGGATAACAACTGTCTGTAACTCCAGTTCTCAGGCATCTGGTACTCTCACACACACACACATACATGCAGGCAAAATACCAATGCACATAAAAAATTAAAAAAAAAAAGCGCCGGGCAGTGGTGGCGCACGCCTTTAATCCCAGCACTTGGGAGGCAGAGGCAGGCGGATCTCTGAGAGTTCGAGGCCAGCCTGGGCTACAGAGTGAGTTCCAGGAAAGGCGAAAAGCTACACAGAGAAACCCTGTCTCGAAAAACCTAAAAAAAAAAAAAAAAAAAAAAAAAGCAAGCAAGCAAAAGAAAATGCCTGTGACTTCTATTAGCAACAAAAACCTAGGTACTACTTACTAATACTACTATAGTTCGTCGCCAATATTTATATTGGGAGGAAATGCTTTGTCTCAGTTAGAGGTTAATAAAAATAAAGACAGCCTTTCTTCTCATTCAAGCTCACAGATTCCCCATGAATTGTTTCCATGGAGCCAGGTTAGGAAGCCAATAAAGAGGGCAACCCAAGGAAAAGAAGAAAGTAAGAAACACGAGTCTTCTACATAGAGCGTGCAAAATGGGACAGGAGATGCACCAAAGTCACGCATGCCAGGGGTCTGTCACTCTCAATTAGTAAAATCACAGAATGAGCTCCAAGTTGAAGAATGGCATCTTCTCTTGGAGCCAAAAAGAGTGAGTGAAAGAAGGGATGAGACCATCATCCCACAGGCTCCTCAGCAGAGCCCCTCTTTCAAGGTGCGGTAGATGACCCCATTTGGAGAACCTGAAAAAAAACAGCATAAATCCCGTTCAGATCTCCATTATACAAAACCATATGCATGTAAGTACCTACAGGTGTAAGCGTGGTATAAATATAAACACAGATGTCTAGTAAAATGTGCAAGGAAATATTATTAGTGATTGGCGTGCAGAATGGATTGACTTCGTTGTGTTTCCAGTCATGGGAAATGGGCAGGAAAGAAGCCCAACAGGGGCTAGGAGACACAGGGTCACACAGACACCACACACTACAAAACAAAACTCCACAATGCCCTTCTTTTGTCTTGCACAAAGGAGTTCGGGTTCAGAACCTGATGCAATCAAACATAGGAAGTCGGTACAGTGATTAACCCCAACTGCTCTTGTTCTTACACAGTCAGAAACTGAGGCTCAGTTTCTACAATGACTTGCCAGAAATCACATAGCAAGAATTTAGAAATCTTGAGGTAGAATCTGGGTCTCCTAGCCCAGGTGAGTGGAGAATATGGTTCTTGCTAACATCAAAGGCTCTGCGCTGGCCTCACCTTGGTTAGATTTCAGCCATTTCGTCTACCTGCTGGTAGCAAACTTGGGCAAATTTTCTGAGGTTTTCCACTCACTGGACTCAGCAATATGAATCTAGTCTCCAAAGACAGCCTGATGACACTGTGCTTGGGACTGGCTCTAGTAGACAGAGAATGCACAGCCTCAGGCTTTAAGTCAGACAGACAGAAGTGCTGAAGGTCCAGACTGGAGATCTCTGGGGACTCTGAATCAATAGCTCTGAAATGGGACCAGAAAGTCAGGATTTTCCTAACGCTCCGCGGGGGAATTGAAAGGGCTTAACATTCAATGGCAAGACCTCGGTTTGACAAGAGGGACTCTAACAGGCCGTGAGCATACAGAAGAGGCTCAGCCCAAGCAGTGTCCACTGATGGCATTAGCGCCACGAGACCCAGGACTCACCGCGGCTCCAGCACTCTTCCGTGGAGGATGAAGGGCACAACTGCTGAGAACCATTGAGATTGGCACCAAAACGAATGTGTAGAGGGACCCTACTGCCCTAAATGTCTAAGGTTCTCAGAGACGGCACAAACTAGAAACCATCCTAGAATGTATAAGAACACTAGTGAGGGCAACTCTAAGGATGCTACCAAGCACTGGGGGACCCACGAGGCGACATGATTTGCAATAAATGTGGCCGGGTGAATTGGCATTCATGTATCAGAGGGTCACGCTTCCAAATGGCCTATTCAGGAGGTATAAAGATTGCCTAGAAATACAGTAGGTCCAGGAGCACTCACTCAGAAGTACTTTGAAGGGGCCAGATGGTGTTTATTGGGCTGGTTGGGGACTGCCAACAACCTATTCTTAGAGTAGGTGTACAAGGAAGAGCACCGTGCAAGGGTAGGGGAGGGCGTGGGGTCAAAACAGACCCATGTGAATTTCTCCAAGTTTTTGCTCCCTATTTTAATCTCAGATTCCTGCTAAGGCAAACAGTAATTGTTTGGGGTTTTTTGTTTTGTTTTGTTTTGTTTTTGTTTTTGTTTTTTTAAAGGTGCAGAAAATAAACAGATAGCAACCAGTGAGGAAAGAGAATCACCCCTACTCTTACAGGCAGAGTAGGCTGAAAAGTGGAACATTCCCCAGGGTGATGCAGGTCCTTCCAGTTGTCTGAGCAGACGGTGAAAAGTGATGGAAGTTTTTGTATTGGGGACACCAGGGTCTAACAGATCAGCAAACAGCAGCTGCTTTGAACTCAAGCTCTATGTGATCCTGGTATAAGAACTTGACCTCTTTGCACCTCTGGGCTCCATCTTTAAGACGGCATCTGCTTCATCTTCCCAACAGATGGAGGGGACACGTCCTTAAGGTTGTCGGATTACAGGAGCTCACAGATCTAGGCAGAGGAACTAACTTCATAGCAGGCCCGCACGGCACGCTTAACCAATATAAGTGAACGCTGGGATTAACCATGCTCCCTTCGGCCACAGCCTGTATCCTTGGGGCTTCTGCAAACTGTACTACATAGTTCTTTCTGAAGCGAAGCTGTGGGAGTCATCCCAGCCGAAGTTCACTGTGCTTTCTAATAAGATTATTTATTCTTCAATTAAATAATCAAATCATGCCTGCTTCTTTTCCAGTTGGTGAAGTAATTTTACCCGCAGATATCACGCTGAAAGGATGCACCAGTGTTACCCATGTACAATAGATTATAGAAACGAAGACCACGCACAGCCAGCAAACAGCAGAATGGGGCTGCGACTACAGATCTGATGACAATTTCTCTGCGATTTTCCCAATCAAGCATTCAAATAGGTGGTCCTGTCACGGAATAAAACACTTGAACTCGGGAGTGCTTCGGCAATCACGTGCAGGGGCTGCTTTGCGTTACGTGAAGACTCTCAGCTCGACAGAGAAGCAGAATCCTGAAACAAGTGATGCCCCCAAAAGCAAGCCCTCCCTCCTCCCTCAAGCTCACGCTTCTAACTTTAATGGACTCAAGGAGGAGAGGAACGCGTCTTTAGTCACGATAGTCTCCTAGCCACTCATCTCTGTTTCTTTATCCCACTAATGGTTAGCATCTTCCCCTGTGAAATGGGAATGAGGCCCCTGCTCAAAAAGCCCCGAGGAGCTCCTGCCCTGAGGTTTGGTCAGCCCGTGAGAGCTACTCTCCTGACCAGGCCATGACACCAAACCCGTGTCCACTGGTGACTACACGGGTCCTGCTGCCTTCTCCATCTCCGGCCCGACCTCCCTTGCACAAACGTTCCACAGAGACACCACCGGTCTCCATCCAACCTCACGGGGGGATGCAGATAACAAAAGACTCACCAGAGATAGTATGCAAATACCAAAAATTATTAAAACATTAATGAACTCTGGCAATTTCTCTGAATTTTGATAAATGGTGTTTATTATGCACTGCCAACCCTCTCCCACAGTCTGGGCCTTCAAATATTAACTAGATAACAGCAATCACTCTCCGAAATGAACAAGGTGTAGAGGAATAGAAGTCATTCTTGATGATTCCCGATAACACCTGCCTCCAAAGGAACTGGAATGTCTGCACAAAGAACAGATCTCAGAGTCTCCCATAGCCCCCCAGTGGGTGACGGAGCCTGTGTAGATTCCTGCTTTGACAGGACAGTGGGTGTCCGGGTGCTGAAGAGTCAGTCACTGATTACAGCTGTCTATGTCCTTCACTCACCTGCAGAAAATTCCCTCCAAACTAGGTAAAACGCAAAGATGGGAGCTCCTGGGACCTCAGTCCAAAGTTAACAACCTTGTAACAGATAGGGGCTTGCCTGGCCATCACCCAGGGCCCCCAACTGCCTGCTACAGAGGAAACATTACCCATATTTCTGCTAAAGAGGTTTGGACAAATGCTTTTGCCATTTCATCCTGAGTGAGAGGATCACATTTTTTTTAAGCTGCTGACAATCCTCGGGTGCAGCTCAGACAGAGGAAGATCAGAGCCAAGAGAAAGAAACCCCCAACAACTCCCTGAAATGAAGGCCTGTGGCCACCCAAGGGACATCTTAACAAGCTGGGGGTCATTCAGACACCTTATCCGCATCCTCACGCAAGACTCTAGGACACAGCGAGTGAAATAAAGTGTGCAGAAAGAAATTTCGTTTCTTAAGGCCAAGTGAAAAAAAACGTGCTTTAGAAAAAGTAAATCCACACGGGGACCCTTGCTGTCGCCAAACCGTTACTGGTCTCCAACAGTCAGCTCCTCATTAAAGGAAACCAAGGGATTGGAAAATGAATGCAGCACCACACATAGGCAAGCTCACATCGCCATCTGCCTGGTAGTATCCAGAGGGGCAAAGGGCTTAAATGGCACTCCTGATTTCTCTCTCCTGCAGGTGGAAATGCCAGAGTCCCAGAGGGGAGAAAGCATCCCTTCCAAGGTCAACAGACTGAAAAGGAAGAGAAGCCAGTCCTGTTTACCTGTCAGCACGATGCCACCGGTGACATTAAACACGTGCATAAATCACGCACCCTGGAATAGTTTACCCTTTTGTAGGAGGCTTCAGACCTTACTAATTCACTGTGTCAGGTGAAGGAACACGCAGGCGTTCCAACTGAGTCAGGCATTTAAACTTACCCTCCCCATCACCTCCCTCTTCCTGATCCAGGACTATCCTCACCACCTCTTTATAGTGAAGGTCCTAGAGAAAGGGGGGCGGGGGATGCTGTAATGACAGGTTAGTTATGCCAAACGCAAAGGCCATGGTTAAGCAACTTAAGCAGATGCCCTGAGCTTTCTGCGCATCCCACCTCCCCCACCCCATCCCCACCTCCGGGCTCCTTTGTCAATCACTGGTTTGGTTTTAAGATGCCAGTGGGGCCTTGTAAAGGCTTTAACCTCCTTTCTGAAAGCTCACATTGTGAATTGAAATAATAATTCACTTAAATAGTTGAACTGTCAACATCACAATAAAGATCTTTTCAGCCCCACTCACCACCTAAAATACCTAGAATACACTTGTGGGGATGCGCAGCAAAGGGAAAACATAGTCCCGTGTTTAACATTTGGCCCATCCAACTTGCTTAATTCTTCATAGTACCGGTAGATCACATTCACTCTGTATCTCTTCGACTTGGGTTAAGAGGAAGAAAATCTGAAGGCAATAAGGTACCTCGGGGGAGAAAAAGCGACAGCGGACCGGCTGCAGTCTCATTAGATCCCAAGAGAATGCAGAGACGTGGTCCAGTGGCCAAAAGGCCTTTACCAATCCCACGTACCACTATCTGAAAAACTGACTGTGGAAACGTTCGCAGAGCACGGCTCCTCCACTCCAGTCCTGCTGAATGTAAACCACGGGGCCACCACTGCTGCATGACAGCGCTACACTCGAGGCTCCCAGCAGCGGATGCTCATTCTACAACTCAGAAGCAATAATCTCACCGCAGGACGCCGGGGATCGGGTTGGAGCCCCGGAACCCATTAATTTTCTTTACCTTTCAGGGCCGGTAGGTGTGGGACTGGGAGATACGGTGGGGGTACATTTTCTAACGCAGGGCTGCTCGGAGTGGGAAACTCTGTGCACCCCCTGGCCAGCACTAGGACAATACACAAAGACCAGGGGGACAGCGCTCCTCCGAGGCCTGAGTTCTGAGCCTGGTCATTTTCCAGCAAGGAATTAGGAATTCCGAGCTCAGCAACAACCCGGAGAAGCACCGGAAATGCTTCCGACCCCCTTCAAAGGGAAGTCGATTTGCAAATCAAAGTTGCGGCAACTCCGGGCGCCCGGACTACTTCCGCGGGTTACTCTGCAACACCCAACAAGTTTGGCCACCCGGGGCTCGGCGTGATAGCGCCGCGCCGCAACCACGACAAGAAGCAACTTGTCGCTCCGGCGCGGGTCGGCCTCCGCACGCTGCTAGGGCCGCCCGGGCTTACAAGGGACCCGGTGTCACCTGGCCCGCGCCGATTCGGGGGCTCCTCCAGCCAGGAGGTGTCTCCCGCCGCCGCCTCACCTGCCCGCCGGCCCCGCGGTCGAGGAACCAACAAAAGAGCGGGCGATCGGGAAGGAGAGGGGCACCCCGCGCCGGGCGCAGGCAGGAGCGGAGGGGGCGGCGGGGCTGGCGGTGGAAAGGAAAGGGAACCTCGCGGAGCCAAGGGGTGACACCCCGGGGCAAGCGCCGGGGCGGGGACCAGGGCTCTTCACCGGCTCCATCACCCCCGCGCGCACACACGCACAGTCACACATCCCTCCCTCCCTCCCTCCCCCCTTCCCTCCCTCCCTCCCTCCCTCCCTCTCTTTACCCAGCATGGAAAAGATGAAATCCTTGGCGGTGTGGATCTCCAGCGCTCTCTGGTCGTCGTATTCCCGCTGGTCGTGCCGGGTGAATTCCTGGATGAGTTTGTTCAGTTCCTCCACCCGAGCTCCCGACCTGAAATCCAGCTCCGGGAAGGCAGGCTTGTTGTTGCAGCCCAGGGAGGCTGCCTTGCTGGCGGTGGGAGCCGCCATCTTCATGCAAAACGCGCCGAGCGGCGGCTCCGCGGCAGCCGCGGCACCCACCCCCGCCCCACCCCCACCCCGCCCCGGCCCTCCCGGCGCGGCTGGGCAGCCCGGCCCGTGGGCGGGCTAGCTTCTGGGCGGGCCCCCGCGGCCGCGCTGCGCTCCGGGCGGCCGCGCTCCTCCGCGGGAGGAGCCCGACTGCGGCGAGGTGCGCGTGTGGCCCCGGCAGCCGGTCCTCCGGTCCCCGCCCGCTGCACCGCTGCGGGCCCCGACCCTCCCCGAGCCGTGCTTGGTAACGGCGACGGCGGCGGTGGCGGCGGCGGCCGGAGAGCCGAGCCGAGCCTCCCCCCGGGGCAAGGAAAGTGAAGTGGAAACAATGTGAAATTCACCAGCGCCCGAAATCAACAAGCTGCCGGCTCCCGTGTTACGGAGGAGCCAGCACCAGCATTCCCACTTAAAGGGACAGCGCACCCCGGTGGGGAGCGGAAAAAAATAAATAAATAAATAAATAATAAATGGCCGAGGTTCGCGCGCCCGGATCACTTAGCAGTCTGGACTCCGGGCTGACGCGCGTGGTGTGGACGCTTTCTTCCTCCACCTCCTCCTCCACCACCACCACCCCCTTTAGGGGCAGGGCTTGCCCAGCTCATCCAAGGAGAAAGGAGTCTTCCTACTCTGATCTTAGGGCGGTGTCCCGGGCGAGAACGTCTCTGTGGGCGCGTTTCTAGTCTCCATCCCACGAACTTTAATACCTTTAGATGGTGGGGAAATATGAAATGTATCTTCTGTCCTTTTTCGCCTTCAATCGCCAAGAATGATAAAATTAACAAATCAGAAAGGGGTGCCTATCCCGCCGCGGATAGACACTTCCAATTAACCATTCAAGTATCTTTACCTTTGCCCTAGGTAATTAGTTTTCCTGGATAACAACTCATTCAACTTAATATACAGTGCCTTCCTGAGAGCCAACCTGCTCTAGCATATAGATAGGGATCCAAATGCGGGTGTGGGGGAGGGAAAACACTGAATTGCCCCAGGGTACATTGAAGATTGGAAAGGGAGAAACTCTCCCATTCGGCTAATAGAATTTGAGCACTCTGTTAGCCAGACCGGAATGACAGGATGTGGGTGGACAGGGATCAGCCAGAGGACTTGCGCCCCCACCCCACCCCCCCGACTGGAACTTAGGGCTGTCACGACAAAGCTGGTGCAGTCCAGTCGTAGTCCTCTAGACAGGATGGCAGATGTGGTTTTAGTGTTTATGTGACTCACACACTTAAGGAGGCCTGTCGACTCCTAGAAACAAAGGTGAACTGTCCCTCTTGTCTCCATTCCGGATATCCCGACAGGTCCTTTTCATTTTCCTACCTGAGTTCTCATCGCTGAAAACTCGCGGATCTCTGTGAGTTCGAGGCCAGCCTGGGCTACCAAGTGAGTTCCAGGAAAGGCGCAAAGCTACACAGAGAAACCCTGTCTCGAAAAACCAAAAAAAAAAAAAAGAAAAGAAAAGAAAACTCCATTATCTTGTAAGAACCTGGAAAGGAGGTCCCGGCTCTGCCGTACTTTCCCATGTGAAATAGGATAATAATAATTACCTCGTCATAGGCTGCTTTAAGAATTACAGAGATAATACTGGCTGACCAGCACTTAGTATAAGGAATGACATGTTCAGCAGCGATTAGCTGCCTCAGCTTCTGCTGTTGCGAGAAACTTTTGAGTGTGTGTGTGTGTGTGTGTGTGTGTGTGTGTGTGTGTGTGTGTGTGTGGTGAATGTTTCTCTGCATGCATGGGCACTGCATTCTTGCCTGGTGCCTGTAGAGGTCACGAGAGGGCATCAGATCCCCTGGAACAGGAGTTCCAGATGGATGTGAGCTGCCAATATGGATGCTGGAAACTGAAACCTGGTCCTCTACAAGAGCAAGTGCTCTTAATTGATGAGCCATCTCTCCAGCCCCTTCCACTGGATTTTTTTTTTTATGAAACATAGATCTGGCCACTGACAGATCTGAAATTTCACTCCTACTTTCCATTCTCAACTGTACACCAAACCAAAGCCAATCCTATCCTTCCTTGTTCTGACAGCTTCTCCAGGCTGGACCCAACCTTTGCCCCCTCTGACTGGGTAGCAAGCAACCTCTCCTTCCTTGAAACCCTATTGCACCCTTATAGACCCTTGCTGGGGACACCAATGAATAGGCTTGCTTTATCATTGTTAATGCAAGCCTCACATTGTGGGTTACCTG
>NW_026294458.1:17463353-17473353 GCF_007827085.1 Peromyscus californicus insignis | reverse complement strand
CCTCTTTGTGGGACTTTGCGGTGTTCTCTGCAGGTGGTCAGGGGCAGGCAGGTGGGGGAGGGGGCACCAGCTGTAACAACCGCTGGAAAACTGGAAACAGCTGCCTGCAGGCCTGGGTGGGCTCAGCAGACAAGGAGGATTTATAAAAAGACATTGGGGGAATTCTTGGCAATATTTGTTGTGCTGAGTGTGGTCCATTTTAGACAACAGTGTCTGTTCCCACAGGGAATTACCTCTGGTTTTCCTCCCAGGCTACAAAGTGTCTCCCCAGGAGCTCAGAGTCTCCACTGGGCTGGCCTGATCCGCCCCTCCCCCCCCCCCTCGCCCTCTGCCTAGCTGGAAAGATGGTCCTCAAGGAAGCTGCTTCCTACAGGAAAAGGTAACAGGCAGACCTTCTAAGTGATGGGCACGTAATCGCCCTCCATTACTTGGGCCACGGCATCATCCTTGGAGCTGGGCAAAAGGATATTTATGAAAAATAAGTAGTTCAGACAGCACCAGGAGCAGTTGAGCCTCAGCCAGGGGTGAGTCTCACCAAGGGGACGGACAGACACAAACCCTGATGGCCCAGCCTCTTGGGAGATGGGTGGTTCTCATTTCCACTCTCGGGGACTCAGCCCTCGAACCTGAAATCTTAGCCATGGGCTGGACATCCGCTGTCCTCTCCACTGGACCGCTTTGCTCAGGGCAGGAGTCTGCTCTCCACCTCAGTCTAAAAGTGCTCAGCTAGGCTTGAGCATGGAGCGTGCTGCCTCTGTGAGACTGTGCACACCAAGTGTGAGCTGAACTCTGCTGTGCCACGCCCCTGGCACACTAGTGTTGGTGTCTGGAGTTGCATTGCCTCTTTTATCCCATGGCAGTTTTTTCACACGCAGGAAAGGCTCGAGGATTCTCTGTCTGCTTCTGGCTAATCTGTGGCTCCTTCAATGGATGCTCAGACGGTCTAGTTTCTATGGCCTCTCACCAGGCTCTAGGCCATTGGTCCTCAACCTGTGGCCTGTGACCCCTTTGTGGGGGTCAGACAACCCTTTCACAGGGGTCACACCCTGAATGTCAGATATTAGCCTTACAGGAGCGAAATTACAGGTGTGACGTAACAATGAAAATAATCTTATGGTTGGAGGGGGCGGTCCCCACAACATGGGGAACTGTATTAAAGGGTCACAGCATTAGGAAGGTTGAAAATCACTGCTCTAGGAGTTCCTTAAGAAACCAGTTTGTCACCGAGCGGTGGTGGCTCACGCCTTTAATCCCAGCACTCAGGAGGCAGAGCCAGGCGGATCTCTGTGAGTTCGAGGCCAGCCTGGGCTACAACGCGAGATTCCGAACAGGCACCAAAACTACACAGAGAAACCCTGTCTCAAAAAACCAAAAAAAAAAAAGGAAAAAGAAACCAGTTTGTCATTGGCCTTGGAGTTCAGAGTGGAACTGAGCACGGTGCAGTAAGAAGGGCCTGCTCAGGGGGGTGAGCGGGAGGGGTGTGTAGAGTTAAGGCCGTCACCTCCTCCCTGCCTGCCACACTCCATATTTCTCTTGAGACTGTCTAAGATCACGTGAGCTTTTGTAGCAGCATCGTTTCCTTGTTATTGCCGGTACGGAGCCACACTTGTGCCTTTGGGAGCACACGTGGGGGCCAGAGGTCAACGGCACGTGTCTACCTCGACAGCACGCCACCTTCATTTTTGAGATAAAGTCTTTCACTGACCCTGGAGCTCCACCGTTCTGCCAGGTTGGCTGTCCAGCTGGCGAGCTCCCAGGATGCACCTGTCTCCACCCACCCAGCATGGAGCTGACAGAACTCTCTGTACCCAGACTTTTTTTAATTTTTCTTGTTTCTTTTCTTTTCTTTTCTTTTTTTTTTTTTTTGGTTTTTCGTTTCAGGGTTTCTCTGTGAAGCTTTGTGCCTCTCCTGGAACTCACTTGGTAGCCCAGGCTGGCCTCGAACTCACAGAGATCTGCCTGGCTCTACCTCCCGAGTGCTGGGATTAAAGGTGTGCGCCACCACCGCCCGGCCTTTCTTGTTTCTTTTTGACAAGGTCTCCCTCTATAGCCCAGGCTAGCCTCGGAGTTGCAGAGATCTCCTTGCCTCAGACTCCTTAATGGTAGCATCACAGGCGTGAGCCACTGTGCCTGGCTCTGCCTGTCCTCTGTTTAAGCGTTTCCTCTCCGTCTTTCTGGACCTGACGCGCTGTTTACATGTGGTCTGCAGCGACTTGAGTGGCCATGCTGTTCTTTTTCCTTCCCCCACAGTTATATATACTTAGGCAAGCCCTTCGTGAAAGTGCAGCAGGCCAGAGCTAGAAAGGGCTGTGAATAAATGAAAAGTTGAGGTCCGTGTGGGTGGGAGATAAGTAGGGTGTTTCTCAGCGGCTTTTTTTTTTGTTGGGGGACAAAGGACAGGTATAGGAAGCCCAGGTCGGGGTGGGGAGCTGGGCTCAGGACCCCATCATCTCAGAGCACCCAGAGAAGCTGCAGAGTGCCCTCCCCCCTCGCCCAGTGTGTGCCTTGAGTGCCCACTGTCATCCCTGCCTGTGCTCATCAGCTGTGCCCCTTAGGAGAGGCACTGCGTGCCACTCAGAATCCTCACCTGGAGGCCTGGAGACTGGAGCCTTAAGACTGGAGCCTCAGTTTCCCGGCTTCCTGCCTCCCCATAAAATCATGAAAGGTAGCAACTCCTTAGGCCTCGGGAGTTATAGGCTCCTTTGAACTGCGGACAGAGATCCTGCCACTCAAGTCTACACACAAAAATCCTTAGTCCCTTGGCCAAGAATGCCAGACTAGAGACACTCTGAGGGCTTCCTGCCTTTTGGGGGCCCATGAGTATATGCTATGGGTAAGCTGGGCACATAGGGTGCCTTTGAGTCTGCTCTCCCATCTAACCTGCACAACAGCCCCAAGAGAAAACAGAGGTCATCTCCCCCACTTAGCAGATGACGAAGCTGAAGTCTGAGGCCTGAGAACTCTCATTCGAGGCCAAACAGTACCTTAAATATCCACATAGGGAACTGGGTCCATGGCTCTGTGTCTAGCATTGCCGTAGGTGACTTCACACCCCAAGCCCGTGCCCGAGGAGACATCTGGACCCACCCGTACCCTTCAGCTTTACGTGTGTCTCTGATTTCAGGGACTCACTCCAGGCCACCCAGTGTTTCTCTGTGGGAACCAAGACTCACACCAGAAGCCACACCCTAGGCAGCAGCTGAGGCCCAGTTACTTCTTCCAGACAGGCAGCCTGTGGTACAGACGGCGGCTTCTTATCAGAAGGTGGCTTGGATTAAATCTAAATGAAGCACATATGGCCAGGCTGAGGAAGGGCCAGGGTGGTGATGGTGGCGGCGATGGGCTGGTAGGGCGGGGGCAGGAGGGAGGGCAGGAAGAGCTCCTTGCAGTTAGTGTTACCTCCCTCTGCTGGCCCTCGCTGCCCTTCCCTGTGGCCCAAACATCCCCCAGGCTCAGACCCTATTGCTATACTGACTGATATTCCTTCCCTTTCCGGTCCTTCCAACAAGGCTGTGCTCTGTCTTGTTCATGTCCTGGGAGCGGCAGAGGTTATATGGCAGAGTTCTTTGGGGAGTATCACTGAAGAGGGTACAGGGAGGCTGTGAGAGCCCTAGGTAGGGAAGGACCTGTCACAGACTCACCACAGCTGCGGCTGGCTGCCTGCCTAAGACCTGCACAAAGTCAAGCCAGTCAACGTTCCAGCAAGGGGGGCGGGTGGGAGGTGGGGGTGGGGTGGGGGGGAGGCTATGAGCGCCCACCCCTGGTTGAGGGGCTGTTGAAAGCTCATGGCTGCTAAGGGAGAGACGGTCAGTTCTATTTGAGGGTGCGGGCCCTGGTAGGGAAGGGAGGCTAGGCTCCTGTGGATGGCCCCATGCCCATGTGCACCTGGGCAGCACAAATCGCACTCAGTGGTTCTGAACAGAGAAAAAAAAAAAAAAGGACATGAATGGGGCATGAATGGGGATGAGGTGGGTGGAAAGGTGGGTGGAAAGGTGGGCGTGGATCCAGGAGGAATTTGGAGGAGGAGTGGAGGGGGTGGAGAGTGAATATGATTGAAATACAGATGCGTGAATTTCTCACAGACTTGATTAAAAATATAATATATATTTAAAGATACAGTTTCTATCTTAGCAACCTGTAGGATTATAGGAGAGCACCCTTAAAAAGCTTGTTAACTAGGGAAAGAGACAGATGAATTCCCACCTAAGCTTAGCTGTCTGTGCCACAGCAGCAGCAGCAGAGGTCAGTGGGGTTATTACCCGCGCCAAGGGGGTGACTAATACCCACTGATCAGATCTAGAAAACTTCTTAAGGATGGCTGCCCTTGAACTTGACCCTTGGGGAAGACTTGGGTGAACATGAGGAGCTTTCAGGTGAGGCGATTGCTCGGGCAAGGGTGCAGATGTAGGAAAGCCAGGGGCCTCTCTGGCCGAAGCAGAGAAAGCTTTGACTTAGGTGGGCTGGAAACCGCTATCGAAACTGAAGGATGGTGGTCAGTGAGGTGACCGTGACTCACACAGCTTCTCTCTCCCAACCACAGGCCATGCCACTGAAACATTATCTCCTTCTGCTGGTGGGCTGCCAGGCCTGGGCTGCGGGCTGGGCCTACTATGGCTGCCCTAGCGAGTGTACCTGTTCCCGGGCCTCCCAGGTTGAGTGCACAGGGGCTCGAATTGTAGCAGTGCCGACCCCTCTGCCCTGGAACGCTATGAGCCTGCAGATCCTCAACACGCACATCACCGAAATCCCGGAGTCCCCGTTCATCAACATCTCAGCCCTCATCGCCCTGAGGATGGAGAAGAACGAACTGTCCAACATCATGCCAGGCGCCTTCCGCAACCTGGGCTCGCTGCGATACCTCAGCCTTGCCAACAACAAAATACGGATACTGCCTCCTGGTCTCTTCCATGGCCTGGACAATCTGGAATCCCTCCTTCTGTCCAATAACCAACTGGCTCAGATCCAGCCAGCCCTGTTTTACCACTTTAGTAATCTTAAGGAACTCCAGTTGCATGGCAACAATCTGGAATCTATCCCCGAAGGTACCTTTGACCACCTGGTGGGACTCACCAAGCTCAACCTGGCCAAGAACGGCTTCAGAGATCTCTCACCTCGGGTCTTCCAGCATCTCGGGAACCTCCAGGTGCTCCGGCTATACGAGAACAGGCTTACGGACATCCCCATGGGCACTTTTGATGCCCTTGGCAACCTCCAGGAGCTGGCCCTCTAGGAGAACCAGATTGACACACTCTCCCCTGGCCTGTTCCACAACAACCGCAACCTCCAGAGACTGTACCTGTCTAACAACCGCATCTCGATGCTGCCTCATGGCATCTTCATGCAGCTGCCCCAGCTTAACAAGCTCACACTCTTCGGCAATTCCCTGAAGGAGCTCTCCCCGGGGATCTTCGGGCCTATGCCCAACCTGCAGGAGCTTTGGCTCTACAACAACCACATCACCTCTCTCCCTGACAACACCTTCATCAACCTGCCCCAGTTGCAGGTTCTGATTCTTAGTCACAACCAGCTCAACTCCATCTCCCCGGGAGCCTTCAACGGCTTGACGAATCTGCGAGAGCTGTCCCTCCATACCAACGCTCTACAGGACCTGGATGGAAATGTCTTCCGGGCGCTGGCCAACCTGCAGAACATCTCCCTCCAAAACAACCGCCTCCGACAGCTCCCCGGCAGCATCTTCGCCAACGTCAACGGCCTCACGACCATCCAGCTCCAGAACAACAATCTAGAGAACTTACCCTTGGGTGTCTTTGATCACTTGGTGAACCTGTGTGAGCTTCGTCTCTATGACAACCCCTGGAGATGCGACTCAGATATCCTCCCACTTCATAACTGGCTCCTGCTCAACAGAGCCAGGCTGGGGACACACACTCTTCCTGTGTGTTCCAGCCCAGCCAACGTCCGAGGCCAGTCTCTTGTCATCATCAATATCAATGTCCCTGCGCCCAGTGTCCAGGGTCCTGAAGTATCTAGTTCTAGCTACCCGGAAGTGCCACGTTTTGCAGACTCTGATCTGTCAGGGTCATCCAGCTATCCCGACAGCACCTCCATTTCCTCTACCACAGAGATCATCACACCCGTAGAAGACTACACCGATCTGACTACCATTGAAGCCACCGATGACCGTAACACGTGGGGCATGACCGACGCCCAGACGGGGCTGGCCATCGCCGCCATTGTGATCGGCGTCATTGCTCTGGCCTGTTCCCTAGCTGCTTGCATCTGCTGCTGCTGCTGCAAGAGGAGGAGCCAGGCGGTCCTGATGCAGATGAAGGCTCCCAATGAGTGCTAGGGAAGCAGGCTCTAACAGGGCTGGGGAAGAGTGAAACCAGAGGACCAGAGAACGGCATCATTCAGCTTCCAAACCTGGGCCCACACAGACAAGCTCTGACGGCCCAGGGGTAAATTGCCCCTGTTTTGTCCTGACTCTTTTGTAGAGAAACAGGCATTTCAAGACCTCCTACTCCCAGAGAAATCTAATTGGTCATAAACAAACAAACAAACAAACAACCCCAGACCGTTCGTTCTAGGTCAATGCCTCGGCATCCATCAGAGGGACCCTCCGCCAAATCCTCACTCCTTCCAAGAACAAGCTTCCTTGCACCCAGCCCCTCCCAACCTCTGCAGACTTAATGATGACAAGACCTGCTCACAATATGAGATAGTTCTCTGCCGGGACAGCCCGTGCCTCAAAGTATTATATAAGGTGATTTCTTTTCTCTTGCTTCTCTTTTTGCGCCGTGGCTTGACTCTGTCCCCTCCAGTGAGAGGTCTCCCTGTGTTTTTCTGCTGCCAAAGGCAGACTTAAGTTCTCTCCGTGAGAAAGTTTGGATCTTTTAGCTCACTTCGCTGGCTTGGAGGGCACTCTGCAAGACAGAAAGACACCTCTGCTGTCTGTTCTCAGGCAAAGTTGTCATCAGTACCTCTGACAAGTTCAGCCTTTCAGAGAAGAACGTTTAAAGCTGCAAGCTCTCCTTCGAAGATCTTAGCCCTTTGTGATATAAAATTACACAGTTGCTAAATTCTCAAAACATGAAAACCAGCTCATTGATAATGGCTGAAGAACACAAGCCTGGGGTTCTTGTCCTCACCCCTACACTTTCCCTTTCTCGGGAGGGAAGTCGGGGCTGTACTGAAGGATCACATACATACAGAAAAGTGGGAGTGTGCTAGAGTACATCCCGTGAAGTCTCACAATCCGAATAGATATCTTTGTGACCAGCATGATACCAAGAAATGGTATCACAGTGTCTCCACTCCAAGCTTGTTCTGAAGGACTTCTGGAGCTGCTGTGGACTTTCTGGCTTTCCACAGGCTAGGGAGGGATCCTCACCATCTTTCCTACCCCTCCGTGGCCCAGCTGTCAGGAGTGAAAGAGATGGAGGTACAGTCAGAACAAGAGGCAACCAAGCTGGCCAGACCAGAAGCATCCGAACTACAGTAGCCTGTGCAAGCATGCATCCTCCCTGCCAACAAACCCTGTGCTGCTCATCAGTGCCCCTCTATTCATCCTTTTATGGGTATTATATGCCCATATCTGTTTCCAATTTTTGTTCTCCATTTGGGGGAAGAAAAAAATAGCTCCGAGATGAGATCTTCCAATTGAATAACCAAGTGTAATGGAAACCAGGAATCCTTCTGCACTGTGGTCAAATTCTTCATCCACATGAGTCAGCTGGTAGCTAGACTACAGGGTATTCACAGGCAACAGATAGCAGGGCATGCTGGGAGGTCACATGAGGGTGTGGGCTGGCTCTGCAGAACCTTCTGTCTAGGTTCTGGTTATGAGCTGAATGGTTTAGTTTAGAGTTTTCTCTTTGAGTGACAGTCACACTGCATCTGCCCTGGCTGTGTTTCTTGCCACACATGTGTCTATTTCCACACTTTAAACAGTTACGAGCAAGGTGGCAAAGCTCTCTCAGGACAAATGATACACCTGTGCAGAAGCAAAGGCATCGAAATGACCGAACACAGTGGCGCACACCTTTAATCCCAACACTCGGGAGACAGAGGCAGGCAGATCTCTGAGTTCGAGGCCAGCCTGGTCTACAGAGTGAATTCCAGAACAGCCAGGGCTATGTAGAAAGACCCTCCCTCAAAAACCAAACAAACAGTGAAACAGAGAATGTCAGTTTTTCCTATCAAAGAGAGGAGGACGTCAGCTGACCACAGGGATCTGGTAATGTATCTCCAACCTGCAGTGGTGCTTACAGGGCAAATGAGAAGTCCCTTTGAGTCTTGGCAACAGAGAGCTTCCAGGATATCCAGGCCTCCCCTCCAGTTCCCCTAACAGAATAGTCCAGAAGGAATGCGTGTGAGAACCTGCACACCCTGCCCCAGGGAATCTGATGTCAGTCAAAAGCTGTCATCTCCCCAAGGCCAACCCAAAGTGTTTGCAAAGTATCTATAGCATCTGGTACACATGGACCAAGGCTGTCCCCAACTCCAGAGTGAGTGTGAGCACGGTTCTGCTGACTGTGACCCGCTGGTGGGCCTTGAGGTGAAGAGAGGGAGCTGGGCCTGCTTTATGACACATGGAAGCTGGGCATAGTACTGTGTTCTCCAGAACAACCATTTGATGCTCCTTGTGAGCTATGTCCAGCCTGAGTGGGCTAGGGATGAAGAGAGGTGGAATCCACAGCATCCAGTGTCCCCTGCCAGTTTTAACCTGGAACCACTGGCCACTTCTGACATTGGCCGTGACAGTGATATATCTGGCTGGCCCAAAGGCTGGGCTGGAGGCAGTTAGCTGTCTTTTAACGGCCTGCCTGGGAGCTCACAGGTAGTGAGTGAGGAGTACAGCTGCTGGTGACGTGGGAGCCTTTTCCTTTCCCCCCGCTACAGTGTCCAGATAGAGTCATCAGACCTGCTCCTTACTGATGGGCCTTTCGGTTTTTTCTCCATCTTCTGGTCAGAGAGGGAGATGCTGGGAACACTGGGTGGAGGGCCCTTTCCAATAGGATAATGCATCTTGCTCAATTCTTGGGGCTGGAATGAGCTCTGTGGTCCCTAGACGTCTGTGGTATGGTGCGGAGTTCAGCTCACTTGCCCTCTGTGCTCACTGGTTTCTGGACTACCGTCACCAGCATTTCTGTGGGGAGGGGAGGGAAGTCGGGGCTGTAAGAAAGCCAATAGGGGCCAGCTAGAGCCACTGCGCTAACGGATGTTGGGGCCTGGGTGCCCTTCAAGGCTCTCAACGTGCATTCTCCTTCGAACCCTCTTGACTCCTGGTGAAATTTATCCCACCTGTATCCTTTTGTGTTGGGGCCTTTTCTTCGCAGTGCCCAACAGACAAACTCCGTACAAAGCCTCATGGGCTGTCTAGGGCTTTCATCAGGAGACCAAAGGAAACAGGCTGTACACATACAGCAGGGTTCTTGGAGTTTCTCACTGGCAGCCACACAGTTCAATGGGCATCCAGGTGGAACTGCAGAATCCACTTCCAGCCTTGGGAAAGACATAGAAAAGTAAGCCAATAACCTGAGTCAGGAAGCAGGCCTTGTGTGTATCCTAGACTTAGCTCCAAGCTACTCTAAGGTTCAGCCCCAGACCCCATGGTCAGAACCAGATCTGGCCATTGAATGATGATGATCTGAAGGAAGCCACCAGTGTGGTTCAGACAGAGAGGGCAGCAGGAAGCTTCTGGGTGAAGCACCACCCAGTCCCAGGGCCCTTCCCCTAAGCAAAGAGTGAGTGTTCTTGCCTCCCACTGCCTTTGCTCTGCGTTCTAGAGCAGTCACGCTTGCTTTATTAGACGATCTTTGCAAATAGTGCCAGATGCTTGGAATTGCGTTTAGAGATTTCTAGGCCCCTGGTGTTTTATAGAATGTGAGTCCTGGTGGGCAGGGTTGGGGGTCTGTCCTTTGCTAGATGCCGCTTGTGATAGATTTGGCGTACAGAATCAACAATAAACATATACTCGGGATCAGTGTGTTCTCTGTGGACGTCTTGGTGAGGGGGTCTCAAACCTGTGGATGTTGCC